>NC_133129.1:101407251-101604751 GCF_048418815.1 Hemitrygon akajei | reverse complement strand
TTGTATTCGAGACCTCTTGAAATTAATGCTAATATTGCATTTGCCTTCTGCGCCACTGACTGTACTTGGAAGTTAACCTTTAGGGTGTTCTGCACAAGACTCCCACATCCCTTTGCATCTCAGATTTTCTTCTTGTTTAGAAAATAGTCTACACATTTATTTCTACTACCAAAGTGCACGACCATGCATTCTCAACATCCTATTTCATTTGCACTTTTTTGGCCATTCTCCAAATCTATCTAAATCCTTCTGCAGCCTACCTGTTTCTTCAACACTACCTGCCCCTCCAACAATCTTCATATCATCTGCAAACTTGGCCACAAAGGCATCTATTCCATCATCTAAATCATTGGAACACGGCTTAAAAAGAAACGGTCCCAATACCGACCCCTGTGGAACACCACTAGTCATTGACAGCCAACCGGAAAAAGTTATTCCTATGCGCTGTCCCCTACCAATCAGCCAATGCTCTAACCATGTCAGTAACTTTCCTGTAATACCATGGGCTCTTAATTTGGTAAGCAGCCTCATGTGTGGCACCCTGTTAGAGACCTTCTGAAAGTCCAAATATACAACATCCACTACTTCCCCTTTATCTATCCTACTTGTAACCTTCTCAAAGAACTATGAGAGGTTTGTCAGGCACCATTTTCCTTGAAGGAAGCCATGCTGACTTTGTACTATTTTGTCTTGTGTTACCAAGTGCTCCATAACCTCATCCTTAACAACATCTACCCATCCACTGAGGTCAGACTAACTGGTCTATAATTTAGATTTTGCTCCCTTCCTCCTTTCTTAAAGAGTAGAGTGATATTTGCATTTTTCCAGTTCTCTGGCACCATGCTAGAGTCTAATGAATTTTGAAAGATCATTACTAAAGACTCCACAATTTCTAACACTCTTTCAGAACCCTAAGGTTCAGTTCATCTGGCCCAGGTGACTTATGCACCCATAGGATTTCCAGCTTTTTGAGCACCTTCTACCTTGTAACAGTAACCGCACCCACTTCTCTTCCTTCAGACCCCTCAATATCTGGCACACTGTTAGTGTCTTCCACAGTGAAGACTGATGCAAAAATATTCATACAGTTCATCTGCCATCTCCTTGTCCCCACCTATTATTTCTCCAGTCCCATTTTCTAGCGGTCCTATATCTACTCTCATCTCTCTTTTATTTTTAACCACTTGAAAAGCTTTTAATATCCACTTTCCTATTGTTTGCCAGCTTGCTTTCATAATTCATCCTTTCCCTCCCTATGATATTTTAGTTGCTCTCTGTAGGTTTTTAAAAGCTTCCCAATCCTCTACCTTCCTGCTAATTTTTGCTTTGTTGTATGCTCTCTCCTTTGCTTTTATATTAGTTTTGACTTCCCTCGTCAGCCACAGTTGTACTATTTTATCATTTCTGTATTTCTTCATTCTTGGAATACTTCTAACTTGCAGCTTTCACATTTCCCCCAGAAACTCACGCCATTGCTGCTCTGTCATTCCTGCCAGCACCTCCTTCCAATTTACTTTTGCCAACTCCTCTCTCACACCACTGTAATTTCCTGTACTCCACTGAAATACTACTACATCAGACTTTACATTCACCTTATCAAACTTCATGTTGAGCTCAATCAAATTGTGATCACTGCCTCCTAAGGGTTCTTTTACCTTAAGCTCCCTAATCGCCTCCAGTTCATTACATGACACCCAGTCCAGTGTAGCTGATCCTCTCGTAGGTTCAACAACAAACTGCTCTAAAAAGCCATCTCGTAGATATTCAACAAACTCACTCTCTTAAGATCCATTCCCAACCTGATTTTTCCAATAAACCTGCATGTTCCATGACAACCATAACATTGCCCTTTTGATACACCTTTTCTACTTCTCGTTGTAATCTGTGGCCTTCAGGGTCCTTTACCCTTGCAGTTTCTTAACTCAATCGACAAGAATTCAACATCTTCCAATCCTATATCACATCTTTCTGCTGATTTGATGTCATTCTTTACCAACAGAGCCATGCCACCCCCTCTACCTACCCTCCTATCCCTCCGATGCAACATATAACCTTGGACATTAAGCTCCCAACTGCAACCATCCTTCAGCCACGATTCAGTGATGGCCACAACATCAAACCTGGCAATCTGTAATATTGCAGCAAGATCATCCGCTTATACTCTGTGCATTGAGATATCACACTTTGAGAGCTATATTTGCTACCCTTCTTGATTCTGCATCCATAATGCTCTAATAATCACCCTTCTGGTTGCCCTTCCTGACAGTCTGACTGCACACTATGTTTGCTTTTTACCATCTGTCCTATCCTGAGTCCCTTCATTCTAGTTCCCATCTCCCTGCCAAATTAGTTTAGACCCTCCCCAACCACCTCAATACTGGACCCCCTCAAGTTCAGGTGCAATCCGTGACTTTTGCACAGGTCGTACCTCCCCCAGAAGAGATCACAATAATCCAAGAACCTGAAACTTGTCCCCTGCACCAGCTTCTCTCCACACACACACTTACCTGCCAAATCATTCTGTTTCAACCCTCACTGGCACGTGTTACAGGCAAACCTGGTTCTCAGCTTTCTGCCTTGCTCTCAATACTAATGAGCATGGATTTAAGCTGAGGGGAAAGCAAAAATGACATGTCCCAGGCATGTTTTCATGCAAAGAGTGGTGGGGGCCTGGAATATGCTGCCTGGGGTGGAGGCAGATACAATAGAGGCTTTTAAGATGGGCAAGTCACAGATCTCTCAGTGGGTGAGCATCTGGGGGACAGTGATCACCGCTCCCTGGCCTTTAGCATTATCATGGAAAAGGGTAGAATCAGAGAGGACAGCAACATTTTTAATTGGGGAAGGGCAAATTATGAGGCTATAAGGCTAGAACTTGCAGGTGTGAATTGGGATGATGTTTTTGCAGGGAAATGTACTATGGTCGATGTTTAAGGATCTCTTGCAGGATGTTAGGGATAAATTTGTCCCGGTGAGGAAGATAAAGAATGGTAGGGTGAAGGAACCATGGGTGACAAGAGAAGTGGAAAATCTAGTCAGGTGGAAGAAGGCAGCATACATGAGGTTTAGGAAGCAAGGTTCAGTTGGGTCTATTGAGGAATATAAGGTAGCAAGAAAGGAGCTTAAGAAGGGGCTGAGAAGAGCAAGAAGGGGGCATGAGAAGGCCTTAGTGAGTAGGGTAAAGGAAAACCCCAAGGCATTCTTCAATTATGTGAAGAATAAAAGGATGACAGGAGTGAAGGTAGGACCGATTAGAGATAAAAGTGGGAAGATGTGCCTGGAGGCTGTGGAAGTAAGCGAGATCCTCAATGAATATTGAGGTATTGGTATTCACCACTGAGAGGGAACGATGACAGTGAGGACAATATGAGTGAGGTTGATATTCTGGAGCATGTTGATATTAAGGGAGAGGAGGTGTTGGAGTTATTAAAATACATTAGGACGGATAAGTCCCCGGGGCCTGATGGAATGTTCCCCAGGCTGCTCCACGAGGTGAGGGAAGAGATTGTTGAATCTCTGGCTAGGATCTTTATGCCCTCTTTGTCTACAGGAATGGTACCAGAGGATTGGAGGGAGGCGAATGTTGTCCCCTTGTTCAAAAAAGGTAGTAGGGATAGTATGGGTAATTATAGACCAGTGAGCCTTCCGTCTGTGGTGGGAAAGCTATTGGAAAAGATTCTTAGAGATAGGATCTATGGGCATTTAGAGAATCATGGTCTGATCAGGGACAATCAGCATGGCTTTGTGAAGGGCAGACCGTGTCTAACAAGCCTGATAGAGTTCTTTGAGGAGATGACCAGGCATATAGATTAGGGTAGTGCAGTGGATGTGATCTACGTGGATTTTAGTAAGGCATTTGACAAGGTTCCACACAGTAGGCTTATTCAGAAAGTCAGAAGGCATGGGATTCAGGGAAGTTTGGCCAGGTGAATTCAGAATTGCCTGCAGAAGGCAGAGGGTCATGGTGGAGGGAGTACATTCAGATTGGAGGGTTGTGACTAGTGGTGTCCCACAAGGATCTGTTCTGGGACCTCTACTTTTCGTGATTTTTATTAATGACCTGGATGTGGGGATAGAAGGGTGGGTTGGCAAGTTTGCAGATGACACAAAGGTTGGTGTTGTTGTAGATAGTGTAGAGGATTGTCAAAGATTGCAGAGAGACATTGATAGGATGCAGAAGTGGGCTGAGAAGTGGCAGATGGAGTTCAACCCGGAGAAGTGTGAGGTGGTACACTTTGGAAGGACAATCTTCAAGACAGAGTACAAAGTAAATGGCAGGATACTTGGTAGTGTGGAGGAGCAGAGGGATCTGGTGGTACATGTCCACAGATCCCTGAAGGTTGCCTCACAGGTAGATAGGGTAGTTAAGAAAGCTTATGGGGTGTTAGCTTTCATAAGTCGAGGGATAGAGTTTAAGAGACGCGATGTAATGATGCAGCTCTATAAAACCCTAGTTAGGCCAGACTTGGAGTACTGTGTCTAGCTGAAATGCCTCCACCCAAGCAAGGATGCAGGCCCAGATGGTGTCAGCCCCAGGGTGCTCAAAGCCTGTGCCCCCCAGCTATGTGGAGTACTTCACCATGTCTTCAACCTGAGCCTGAGTCTACAGAGGGTTCCTGTGCTGTGGAAGATATCCTGCCTCGTTCCTGTACCGAAGACGCCGCGCCCCAGTGGCTCCAATGACTACAGACCGGTGGCACTGACCTCCCACATCATGAAGACCCTGGAGAGACTTGTTCTAGAGCAGCTCCGGCCTATGGTGAGGCCACACTTAGACCCCCTCCAGTTTGCCTATCAGCCCCGAGTTGAGGATGCCATTGTCTACCTGCTGAACCGTGTCTACGCCCACCTGGACAAGCCGGCGAGCACTGTGAGGGTCATGGTTTTTGACTTCTCCAGTGCGTTCAACACCATCTGCCCTGCTCTGCTGGGTGAGAAGCTGACAGTGATGCAGGTGGATGCTTCCCTGGTGTCATGGATTATTGATTACCTGACTGGCAGACCACAGTACATGCGCTTGCAACACTGTGTGTCAGACAGAGTGGTCAGCAGCACTGGGGCTCCACAGGGGACTGTCCTGTCTCCCTTTCTCTTCACCATCTACACCTCGGACTTCAACTACAACACAGAATCTTGCCATCTTCAGAAGTTTTCTGATGACTCTGCCATAGTTGGATGCATCAGCAAGGGAGATGAGGCTGAGTACAGGGCTACGGTGGGAAACTTTGTCACATGGTGTGAGCAGAATCATCTACAGCTTAATGTGAAAAAGACTAAGGAGCTGGTGGTGGACCTGAGGAGGGCTAAGGCACCGGTGACCCCTGTTTCCATCCAAGGGGTCAGTGTGGACATGGTGGAGGATTACAAATACCTGGGGATACGAATGGACAATGAACTGGACTGGTCAAATAACACTGAGGCTGTCTACAAGAAGGGTCAGAGCCGTCTCTATTTCCTGAGGAGACTGAGGTCCTTTAACATCTGCCGGACGATGCTGAGGATGTTCTACGAGTCTGTGGTGGCCAGTGCTATCATGTTTGCTGTTGTGTGCTGGGGCAGCAGGCTGAGGGTAGCAGACACCAACAGAATCAACAAACTCATTCGTACGGCCAGTGATGTTGTGGGGGTGGAACTGGACTCTCTGACGGTGGTGTCTGAAAAGAGGATGCTGTCCAAGTTGCATGCCATCTTGGACAATGACTCCCATCCACTCCATAATGTACTGGTTAGGCACAGGAGTACATTCAGCCAGAGACTCATTCCACCGAGATGTAACACTGAGCGTCATAGGAAGTCATTCCTACCTGTGGCCATCAAACTTTACAACTCCTCCCTCAGAGTGTCAGACACCCTGAGCCAATAGGCGGGTCCTGGACTTATTTCCACTTGGCATGATTAACTTATTATTTATGGTTTTATATTGCATTATTTCTTCACTATTCTTGGTGGTGCGGCTGTAATGAAACCCAATTTCCCTCGGGATCAATAAAGTATGTCTGTCTGTCTGTCTGTGTCCAGTTCTGGTCACCTCACTATAGGAAGGATGTGGAAGCATTGGAAAGGGTACAGAGGAGATTTACCAGGATGCTGCCTGGTTTAAAGAGTATGCATTATGATCAGAGATTAAGGGAGCTAGGGCTTTACTCTTTGGAGAGGAAGAGAATGAGAGGAGACATGATGGAGGTGTACAAGACATTAAGAGGAATAGACTGACAGGACAGCCAGCGCCTCTTCCCCAGGGCACCACTGCTCAGTACAAGAGGACATGGCTTTAAGGTAAGGGGAGGGAAGTTCAAGGGGGATATTAGAGGAAGGTTTTTCACTCAGAGAGTGGTTGGTGCGTGGAATGCACTGCCTGAGTCAGTGGTGGAGGCAGATACACTAGTGAAGTTTAAGAGACTACTAGACAGGTATATGGAGGAATTTAAGGTGGGGGGTTATATGGGAGGCAGGGTTTGAGGATCAGCACAACATTGTGGGCCGAAGGGCCTGTAATGTGCTGTACTATTCTATCTATCTACCTATGCCTTTAAACAGGTAGAAGATGGAGGGACACAGACCAGGCAAGCAAACGGGATTCGTCAGATATCGGCCTGTTCCTCTTGCACATTCTGATTTCCATACGCAACAGAAATCACCATGGACACTCTGAATGTGAAGGAGATCGAACTCTGGTGACTCCCGGCAATGCTTCTGACACCGGCAAGGCTCCCCTGTGCCCAATGGACCGGCAGTACATCTGAAAATACCTTAAAGATCGGGTGTGCGCTCGGAAGCTTCCGGAGGGTGGCGATGCAGAAGACTTCGGCAAACAGATGAGTGTTCAGCAGGTGTGAGACGAGCTGGTGGACCTGTGTATCAGCGTGACGAACCCAGACCTTGGCCAGCAGCCAGTCGTATTTGCTGTCCGTCGGAAGGAAGATGGGGTTCTCTGGACCCGGCTCCTGTTTGAGCTGTCAAACACACAATTTACAGACGATGTTTGCTCTGAGTCTAAAAGATTTTGAAAGCGATTGAGGGACAGGGCCAACTGAATCCCTCCATTAACAGAGCAACATACACAAATCAGAAGCACAAGAGGTTCTAACAGCCGATTCGACAGATACTGAGCAATGCACACAAAATGCTGGAGGAACTCAGCAGATCAGGCAGCATCTATGGAGGAGAATTAACAGCCGGCTCTTCCGGCTGAGAGTCTTCATCAGGACTGGAAAGGAAGAGGTTAGAATCCAGATAAAGGTGATTTTAAGAAGGAGGGAGAGAATTTTACACTCAAAGGGCCAGTTATCAGGAGTAAATACAGTTAAAAGAACGTTATGGTGGCTAGGTCCCAGAGTCTGATGAGATATACCCCAGATTATTGAGAGGAAAGAACTGAGAATGTTGGAGCCTTGAACAAGAGCTTAGAACATGGAATATTACAGCACAGTACAGATCCTCCAGCCCTTAATGTGTTCCACCTTCTCACCTACTCTAGAAATTGACCTAATGCTTCCCTCACACATGGACCTTATCTTTCTTTCATCTTTGTGTCATCTTGATGTCCTCTTTGGCCTGAGGGAAATCCCTGGAGGACTGGTGAGTAGCTAATGGTTTTCCTCCATTCAATAAGTGATCTAGGGATAATCCTGGAAACTATAGACCCCTACAGCGTGGCTCTCATGTCAGCGGTGGGGAAGTTCATGGAAAGGATTCTTCTAGCTGGGATTTATGAGCAATTGGAGAAGTGTAGCCCAAGTAGGGACAGTCAGTGTGGCTTTGTGTGGGACAAGTTGTGTCTTACTAACTTAATTGAGTTTTGTGAGGAGGTGACAACAGTGAATAATGAAGGTAGAACCATGAATGTTGTCTACGTTGGTTTTATTAAGGTATTTGACAAAGTCCCTCATGGAAGGTTATCCAGAAGATTAAGATGCACCTGATCTACAATTACTTGATATATTTGGACTCAGTACTAGCTTTCCGTTGAAGCAGAGAGTAGTGGTTGAAAGGGACTTAAACTGCCTGGAAGTCTTTGACGAGTGGTGTTCTGCTGGGATCCCTACTGGTGTATGGATAGAGTTACTGAGGAGTGGGTTTGCCACGTTGGTGAGTGAAGCATGGCAACACTTGCAGACTATCCAGACAATCCTCACTGATTTGACATGCTGCAAAAAAGATGCATTTCACTGTACATGTGACAAATCATCATAGGAGTGGCCCAAAGAATGAAACACAGTTAACTAATTGAACTCCAAACACCCTCCAGCTCCTCCCTCCCATGTATAATCAGCAGTAAAGCAATGACCCCCCTTCCCCAGCAGCAAAAAAGCATCGGCTCCCTCCAGCGAGCACTCAAGCATGCAGCAAAGCATCAATACAGACTTGCAGTACTGAAAAGACTACTTGTTCACCCAGTATTTCAACATACCGACTACTTGTTCACCCAGTATTTCAACATACCGACTACTTGTTCACCCAGTATTTCGACATACCATAGGCTCTCTCTGTCTCCCTAATAAGGGAAAAAGAGGTGTTCCCGTTTCACAGAGGGAGGGGAGACATAACAAATAACTCTGATTCCTGGTGTTAAAAGTTTGTTAATTAGTTTGGCAGAACATTGTGGGCCTCAGGGTCTGTTCCTGTGCTCTACTGTCCTATGTTTTATGTTCTAGTTCAGGTGTAGAGTGGGTAGGAAAATGTGAGGATAATTAATGTTAGACTCTTGAAGATCAAAGGACTACAGAGGTTGGAAATCAGAAATAGACTAAGAATGTCGGAGACAGAGCGTATAAACAGCATCTATGGAGACAGACACAGGCACCTTTTGACATGACAGAAGCCAGAGAGGGTCAATGAGGTTATTGTGGCTCAAAAGCCTGGAATGTTAACTCTGTCTCTTTCCACAGATGCCGTCTGATCAGCTGATGGAAAAATACTTCCTCCTTTGAAGGACCCAGGATAAAGAGGAGGGATGGAGGAAGGGAGGATGAAGGGAGAGAGGGGGAGACAGAGGGTGGGTGCAGAAGAGAGAAGGATAGGAGAGTGAAGGTCTAAGAGAAGCAAGATGTGACGAGGATGAGTTGGCCCCAGCTGCTGGGATATCCAAAGCACAGTATTACACTGGATCGAGCTGAAAACAAACACGAGGCAATATCACTAGTCAGCTTACAAATGAGCACTGAATCTAGTTCAGGTGCTCCTTAAATGCTCAATCCTTGGCACTCAAAATGTGACTGTCAATTAGCAGGTCTACCCTGAATCTTTAAAGGGGCCACTCCAGCTATCCATACTCCAAGCAGTTGGAGAGTGTCGAGACAGGAGGGAGTACAAGAGAGCAAGTCATGGGGGGGGGGGGATGAGAGTCAAGGGATTAACAGATAGGGGGATGAGAGACGGGGGAGTGATGCCTGACGGGGAAGAGAAATGCAGTGGGCGGGAGACGATGGTTTGGGGGTGACAGACAAAGCGGGTGAGAGATGGGGATTGGTGGGGGTGAGATGGAGGTAAAAATGAGGAGGATTTGGACAGTCAGTGGGGGAGATGGATGAGAGAGGGAGTAGGAAGAAGACAATGAGCTATGGAGTGTGAATAGTGAGGAACGGTGAGAGATGAATGGTCAACAGTGACAGAAGGAAGAGAGATCGAGGGCGAAGGGTGAGGAAGGGAGAGAGATGAAGGGTCAACGGTGACAGAAGGGAGAGAGATGGAGGGTGAAAAGTGACAGAAAATGAGGGGGAACAGGCCGCTGAAGACCCATCTGTAGGTCAGAAGGGGGACAGTCTATACCTGGATTGCAATGGGAACTAATTCATTGCTTGGATTCAGATACAAGAGGCACATCGGTGCTTTGCGGTAACACCATTTCAGCTTTGTGTTGGCTGCAATTCCCTTCAGTAACATGTAGTCAACGATGAAGATATTGCGATTCTGGAAGAGAACAAGGAACAGTCGCTTCAGTGTCTGTGTAAAGGAATCTTACAGGAACAAGAATCCTTGACATTACCTGTCTTATTCCCAAGGTCCTGAACCAGAATCATTCTGTTACAGTAGAGACAGCAGTCAGACAGTTCTGTGCTGGGAGTGGGGGGTGGCGAAGGTCAAATGGTGGTGGAGTTGGTGTGACCATATTGAATGGAAATCTCACAGGCCAGTGCATCTCACAGGGTTTCAGCATCAGCACCGGGGGAGCCAGATGCACCCTCAGTCATAGTCATAGAACACTACAGTACAGGAACAGGCCCTTCGGCCCATCCAAACCATGCCAAACCATTAATATGCCTAGGTCCATCAACCTGCACTTAACCATTACCCTCCTTACCCCAAACAGCCAAATTTCTTTAAAATTTTGAAATCAAACCTATATCCACACCTTTAGCTGACAGCTTGTTCCACACTTTCACTGCCCTCTGAGTGAAGGTGTTCCCCCTCATGTTCCCTTAAACATTTCACCTTTCACCCTTAACTCATCAAATCTCCCCTCAATTGTCAACATTCTAGCCAATAAAGTCACAAACTGTTCAACCTTTCCTTGTAACTCAGATACTCAAGACTTGGCAACAACCTTGTAATTTTTTTTACACCTCCTCAAGCTTGTTTACAACTTTCCTGTCAGTAGATAACCTAAATTGGCAAAATACTCCAAATTAGGCCTCAGAAACATCAGCATAACATCCCGACTCCAGTACTCAGTAATTTGATTTATGAAGGCCAATGAGCAAAGACCTTTATTTACCACCCTATCTAACTGTGACACCACTTTCACCGAATTATGGATCTGAATTTCCAGATCTCTTTGTTCTACAGCCCCCCTTAATGTGTAAGACCTACCCTAGTTGGTCCTACAGAAGTACAACATCTCACACTGTCTGCATTAAATTCAATCTGTCTTTTTTCAGCCCATTTTTACTCTACTCTAGCTACAAGCTTTGTAGTCTTCCTTGGTGTCCAGAACACTCCAAATCTTGGTGTCATCGGCAAATTTGCGGATCCAGTTATCCATATTATCATCCAGATCATTGATATAGATGACAAACAGCAATGGACCCAGCACCAAACCATGTGGCACTCCACTAGTCACAGGCTTACAGTCAGAGAGGCAACATCTACTCTCACTTCCTGGCTTCTCCTGCAAAGCGAATGTCTATTCTAATCTACCTCCTCATCATGAATGTCAAGCGACTGACCCTGACCAACCTCTCATGCAGGACCTTGTCAAAGGCCTTCCTAAAATCTACCTAGGCCATAGCCATTGTCTTGTCTTTATCCACATTTCTGGTAACTTCCTCAAAAGACTGGTTCGACATGTTGTACCATCCACAAAGCCATGTTGACTATCTTGATAGACTCCGTGTCCTTCTCCTGACTAAATACAGATGGAAAAACTCATTTTGATTTCCCCATCTCTTTCATCTCCTTGCATAGATGACCATTCTGATCTTCTAAGGGACCAATTTTGTCCCATGCTATCCTTTAGCTCTTAATAAATCTGATGAAGCCCTTAGAATTCTCTATCATGTTGTCTGCTGGAGGTATTCTTATAGCCCTTTTGGTTACCACCTTAAGTGTTCTCTTCCATTTCTTATACCCATCAAGTACTTTATTGTTCCTCCCCACCTATACCTGCGAGGTACCTCCTTTCTCCTAACAAAGGGACTCAATATCTTTCAAAAACCAAGGTTTCCTAAACCTGTTATCCTTGCCTTATATTCTGATAAGAACATGCAGACTCTGTGTTCTTAAAATTTCACTTTTGAACACCTCCCACTTACTAATTACACCTTTGCCAGAGAATAATCTGTCCAAAACCACACCTGCCAGATTATTTCTGATGCCACAAAATTGGCCTTTCTCCAGTTTATAATCTCAACCTATGTACCAGATCTATCCTTTTCCATAATTAGCTTGAAACTATTGGCATTATGATCATGAGATTCAAAGTGTTCCCCTACACAAACTTCTCTCACATTCCATGTCTCATTAGCTAATGGATCTAGTATCGCACTTTCTACTTGGGACTTCTATGGACTGATTTACTGACCACCTTTGACAATCTTACTCATCCATCCTTTTTATAGTACAGAAATCCCACTCAAGATGTGGAAAGTTAGAATCACCAACTATTGCAGCCTTGTGTTTCTTGCAACAGTCTGTGTTCTCTCCACAAGTTTCCTCCCTTTGCAGAACCTCATCACCCCTCCTACCCATGTCATTGGTACTGATGTGGACCACCACCTCTGGCTGCTCACCCTGCCCACCTACGAATACACTAGACTCAACCCAAGATGTCTCTGACCCTGTCAACTGAGAGGAAACATACCATCTGGGAATCTTGTTCTCACCCACAGAAACTACTTTCAGTTCCCCTAACCAATGAAACTAATCACTGCAACTTCCCTCTTCTTCCCCCTTCTCTGCTCAGACACAAACCAGACTCATGTGCCAGTCACCCGACCACTGGGGCTTTCCTCTACACGCTGCCCCCACAATTGTAACAGAAACGGTATTCCTGTTGTTGAGAGGAATGGTCATTGAAGTAATCTACACTGGCTGCCTATACCCTTTCACAATCCTGATGGTCTCCCAGCTACCTGTGTGCTGCACCTTGGGTATAACCACCTCCCTGTAAATACTGTCCATCAACTCCACAGCCTCACACATGATCTGGAATTCATCCAGTTCCAACTCCAATTCCTTAACAGCTGGATGCAGTTCTTGCAGGTGTAGTCTGCAGGTCTCCCTGCCTTCACACGTCCCACAAGAGGAGCATTTCATGATCCTTTCAGGCTTCCCCACTGCTCTAAATATGCAATAAGAATGAAGGAAAGAATTAATAATAAGAAAAAGAAACAACCTATGACGTACCCGTCTGGGCAATGAAGCCTCCATGAGCCAAATCCTGAACACTCCACTTGACCACTGGCCCACTCCCATGAAAGCTGCTCCACTTAAACCTGACTTCTACCACGTCCCTAATTATATAGGATTCAATGTCTCCTTGGAAACTATAGCATACAATATATGCCGAAAGCCAGGCTCGCTTCTTTTAAACTCTCCCTCTACACAATCCAGTGTCTCTTTAGAAACAGTCTGAACCCTCAGCCCCTGTTCCTACACAGGCACAGGTCTCCCTCGCTGTCTGGAGATCAGTGTGGTCAGTGTGGGCTGCGCTGATCAATGTGTTTCAGAGTGGGACAGTGTGTATGATGTGGGTCTGTACAGGTCAGTGTTGTCAATATGGGATGTAGATCAATGTGAGACTGTGTGGGACGGTGTGGATCTGTAAAGGAAGCTGTGGATCTGTACGGCACAGTCCCGGACAATGTAGGTCCATTTGGGTCACTTTGGGCCAGGCAGGCTCAAGGTGGATAGTGTGGAATGGTGAACGGTGTGGGACAGAGAGCTTGGGTGTCGGACGGTGCAGGTAGCACGGGACGGTGTGTGACAGTGTTGTCAGTAAGAAACGGTGCGAGAAGTGCAGGAATGTGTGGAGAGTGTGTTTCTGAGTGGAATGGTGTGGATCTATGTGATTCGGTTTGGGACGGTGCAGGACAGTGTGGGTCGGTGTGTTTCATTGTGCACTGTTGTGGGACAGTATGGGATAGCTTCGAAGAGTAAGGGACAGTGCGGGATAGTAAAGGTCAACGTGAGTCAGTTTGGGACAATATGTGGGATGGACTGCATGGTGCAGGACGGTGCATGTAGTGTTGGATGGTGTGGGCTGGTGTGAGACTCTACACCATTCCCTTCTCTGTAATCCCCTAACACAGCCTCACCTTACACATCTGTAACAATTCCCCTTCTCTTACTCTACAAGCCAGAGTCTGACCTGGACCTCCCGCTTTGCACCAGGATGGGGGCGACCATTTTGTCCATAAAGGGAACTTCACTGGGATCTCGCTGCACTGTTGAATGAGAACAGGGTTTGATTCGTTAAATACTGATAGCCAAAGAACTTCATCCCAATGTTTCTTCACATATACTGGAGGAACAGAGGAGATGCACTGTTGATCACATCTGTCACAAGTGGGTCTCATCCAGGGGTCATGGGTTAAGGGCGAGAGGTAAATATTTATGGCAAACATGAGGGGAACATCTTCACGGAAGGTGCTGTGAGTGTTGAACGAGCTGCCAGCGGAGGTGGGGGTTCCAGTGAAGTTTGGATAAGTACCTGGATGGAGAGCTGTGGTCCAGGTGCAAGTTCATTACGCTTGGCAGAATAATAGTTTGGCAGGGTTTAAATGGACCATAAGACCTGCATCTGTGTTGTACTGCTCTATATTTTAAAAAATTAGAATCAAATTACCGTCATTCTAATTTCCAAAGTCTAAACTCTGGTGAGGTCAGGCCCAGAACCATCAAATAGTCCTCATAAATTAACCCTTTAATTCCCAATTGCTGAGTAGAATTTGCTTCATAACATATTCCAGATTTTACACCTCTAATATCAGATTAATTGTCTATACAGTCACTGGGGGTGTACTGCATAGAAACAGGACATTCAGCCCATCAGGTATACACTGACCAGCAGCACCCGTCTCTGTACTAATCCCATCTTTTACTCTCTCCAACATTTTCCTCTTGCACAAAATCTGTGGGTGCTTTGCAGTCCAGGTACCCATGAGGTGGGAGGAAACCGGAGCCCCCAGGGATAAGGGGATCCATGTAGTGACAGGTCAGTGTTGTCAATATGGGATGTAGATCAATGTGAGACCGTGTGGGACGGTGTGGATCTGTAAAGGAAGCTGTGGATCCATGAGTTGGGAGGAAACCGGAGCCCCCAGGGATAAGGGGATCCATGTAGTGACAGGGAGAAGGAACAGACAGCACACAAGGTGAGGATTGAACACAGCCTTTACGCCCCCAAGCCTGCATGAGAGGGTGCAGGACATCCTAAGCTGAAAGAGCGCCTGCTGATGAGCCGGAGTCCCTGAGGAGAGACGTCCTCCGCTGTTGGCAGAGACTTCACCATCGAGACACAGGAATCTCCCTGATGCTGACAGTGACAATGAAGCAACTGGTGAACTCACCTGAGACCGGATCTCTGTTGACCTCACAGAGGGTTTGTAATTCACTCAGCATACTCCACACCTCATGGCACATCTTCAGTGGCTGCAGTCCGAGCTCCACAATGCTACATCAACAAAAACACATCACAGTGAATATGCACAGGAGGGAATGCCAAGCCTGCTGGTATGCATGTGATCAAGATGCATGTGTGTGCGTGTGTGTGTACCGGAGTACTTAGACTGGTCTTTAAACACATCATATCATTCCACGGGAAGATGACAAATGTGTTCAAACTCACTTTCCACCCAGAGGCTCTGCAAGACTAAGCAGAGGGACCCCTCAATGTTACTTGAGAACAGGGAACAGGAGAGGGCCACAGGTGACCCAAAGACAAAGAGAAGAGGTTCAATGTGACTGCTACATACCAACAGTTAGTGAGTGTGTAAAAGTGTGAGAGAGTCTGTGTGCATACACATGAGCATGTATGTGTGTTTCTGTGTGCATGCACTCCTGGGTCTGTTGTGTTCACATGTATATGTGTTTGTGCATGTGTCTGTGTGTATAAATGTGTATGGGTGACTGTACATCCACGTGCCTGACCCTGTGCATGTACTGACGAATCTAGACCATTGACTAACACTCATTAGGCACCTCACATCATTCCACAGGAAGGGACAAAGTCTGTGCCCTGCTTTATCATTACTCCAACGTGGAGACATGAGTTAAGTCGGGGTTGGGTATACTCAGTGAATGGCAGGATCCCGCGGATTGCTGCTGAACACGGGATACAAGGACCTGGTTTGGTGAAAATGGGAACACAGGAAGACAGGATAGTGTGGAGGGTGTACGACGTGCTTGCCAGTGTTGTCTGAGGCACTGAGCATTAAAGTTGGGAGGTTCCATTCGAGCTGTACTGAACGTTATTCAGGCCACACCTGGAGTGAAGGTTTTGCTTCTTTGCAATGCAGGACCTAGGACAGATCCTCTGATAAGATAACACCAAAGAATTTAAAGTTGCTGGCCTTCTCCAATTCTGATGCCCTAATTGGGACTGGTTTATGACCCTCCAGCTTTCATCTCCTGCATTCAATCATCCACTCGTTGGTTTTGTGGCATTGAGTGAGTGGTTGTTGCTGTGGCACCTTTAAACCCTGATGGGAGTGTGACAACAGTCTATGTACAAGGTGTCTGGGACCCTTTATGATTTTTCTGGGTGCATTCCTTGACAGATATCCTGATGTGCTGGAAACAATTTCCTGGCACACCAAAGGACATATTTCACCTAGCTTTTGATGTTGTTACAGCTCCAACTCCAGCACTTTTCAAGCCTGTTTCACAAATCTGCCAAGAAAAAGCAAACATTGTTTGGTGAATTTTCAATCACAGTGACCCCCCCCCCACCTTCAATTTTACCCAACAGAAAGAAGCATAGATACCTCCACACATATCTATTTCACTTCATCGTTGAGATGCTGTTAACTACCATGTTACCGCAAACTTCAGGGATGTTCCCTTCACAAGCACAGTCGATAAAATCTCCCTGATTTGGTTTGTCACCTAAGACACTTCAAAACTTCTACAGATGTACAGTGGAGAGCATTCTGACAGGTATGGGGGGAGGGGGGAAGCTACAACACAGGATCAAAAGAAACTACAGAAAATTGTAAAAATCAGTCAGCTCCATCATGGTGGAAATGTCAAATACTAGGGGACATAGATATAAGGGGAAAGGGGGAAAGAGTAAAGGAGATTTACACAGAGTGGTAGGTGCCTGCTACGCACTACCAGGGGAGGGGTGAAAGCAGACTTGACAGTAACACGGAAGAGGCATTTTAACAGACACATTCAGGCAGGGAATGGGGTATGGACCATGTTCGGGCAATTGGGATTAGTTTTAATTGCATCTTGGTTGCAGAGACCAAGGGCTGAAGTGGCTATTCTATGTTCTCTGTTCAAATGTGAGGCAATGCACTCTGGGTCATCTAATATGGCCAGACATATACATAGATGACAAGAACTTCAGAAACGTTGGTGTACAGAGGGAGCTTGGGCTTCAACTTCATAGTTCCCTGAAAATGACGACACAGGTGGAAAAGGTAGTGAGGAAGCTGTTTAGCTTGCTTGAGTTCATAGGGGAGAGGTATTGAGAATTTTGAGTTGGGACATCATGTTGCAGTTGTAGAAGACTCTCTTGAGGCCACTCTTGGAATACTGTGTTGAGTTCTGGTCACCACACTACATGAAGGATGGGGTAATGTTAGAAAGTGTGGGGAAGAGATTCACCAGGATGTTACCTGGAAAGTGGGACTTAAGCTAGAAAGACAGACTGGATGGATTGGGTTTGCTTGCACTAGTGTTTATAAATTTATGAGGTGCAGAAGGGTTGATAATCGCAGTCCTTTTCTGAGAATAAGAAGTTCAAATCTAAAGGACTTAGGTTTAAGGTGAGAGCAAAAATATTTAAAGGAAACCCGAGGGGCAGGTTTCCCATGAAGAGGATGTTGCGGGTATCGAATAAACAGGCGGGAAACCCGAGGGGCAGATTTCCCATGAAGAGGATGTTGCGGGTATCGAATAAACAGGCGATAGAAGCAGATACAATGATGGTGTTTAAGAAGCACTTGGACAGGTACATGACAGGAATTCTCTTCTGACCCTTAATAACAAGACGTTATCACCCACAGAACTGCCGTTCATTGGATATTTTTGTTTTTTGCACCATTCTCTGTAAACAGTTGTCTGTGAAAATCCCAGATCAGCAGTTTCTGAAATACTGAAACCACCCTGTTTAACACTAAAAATCATTCCACTGTCAAAGGCACTTGGGTCACATTTCTCCTTTATTGTAATGTTTGGTCTGAACAACAACTGAACCTCTGGATGATGCCTGAATGCTTTTATGCATTGAGCTGCTGCCACACGATTGGCTGATTAGATATTTGCATTAACCAGCAGGTGTACAGATTTTTAAATCTATCTATTCATTTAACTATTTATTGATCTATTTATGTATCTATTTATCTATTTCTTTCTTTCAAGATACAAATGGAACAGGTCCTCCCCAACACGACCTCACTTTTTTTATATTATTTCTGGTTTTGCACTATTTTAAATTTAACTATTTAATATACATACACTTACTGTAATTGATTTTTTCTATATTTATCATGTATTGCAATGTACTGCTGCAGTAAGTTAACAAATTTCATGACACATGCCAGTGATATTAAATCTGATTCTGATTTATTTGATTGTAACAGCTTTAACAACCTCAGCTACCACCGAAGGTCTGGTTGGATAATCACAGTTCTGGCCTCTGAATCTCCCTGTTCCGTACTCACAAGCCAAAAAGCAACGACAGTGCAACAGAGAAACTTCTCAACACCTTCTCGAATGAACTACCCCTGCCTTCCCCTCCAAAGATGCCAACAGGTCAGTACCAGTTACCTTTAATTATAAACACATCTAAAGGGCCAGAAATAGGGTGGAGACTTTCTTGCATTTGGATGGCACTGTGAGGTTTCTAAGTCTAGAAGAGAGAAGTACTGCTGCGGTCAGACACATAGATTAATAGTATTTCAGTTGGCACATGAGAGATGGTGCATTAGCTGCTTTATACAGTCTGTATCTTTGAACTACTTTGCTAATTCCTGGGATAAGAAGGTTGCCCATGGCATGGGCTAATGAAATTAGAACTACGTTGATTTCAGAAGAATGAGGGTTGATCTAATTGTCACGTATGAGACCCTGGGGAGGCTTCACAGGAAAGATGACAAGATGTTTCCACCAGTGCAGGGGTTCCCAACCTTTTTTATGCCATGAAGCCTTACCATTAACCGAGGGGTCCACAGACCCCAGGATGGGAACCTTTGCACTAGTGGAAGAGTCTCATAGTCGCATGGTAAGGGAATGGTCCTTTAAAACAAAACTGAGAAGGGACTTCTTGGCTGCACAGAGAAGGGGTGAATTGCTGGAATTCTCTAGCCTGGAGGGTTGTGGAGGATGTACCTTTAAGGGTAGCGAAAGAGGAAGTAGATTATTTTCTAAAAGATCAGGAACTTGAAAGTTCTGGGGAACTAGAACAAAGAGATGAGGCCTGGGGCAGATGAAACATCATCATACTGGAAGGGAGAACAAGTCACTGGCGCCTCTCCCCTCTAATGCGGGCAGCATCTTGGTGATTCTCTTCGCCACTCTTTCCACAGCCTCATATATCTGTAATGAGATGACTAGAACTGCACACAGTACTCAAAAGTGCAGCCTAACCATAACTTTACACAACTGCAACATAACTTCCTGATTCTAAAATGCCCCAACCATGCTTTCTTTACCACCTCCAGGGAGCTATGGACTTGGACTCCAGGATCCCTCTACATCAATGCTGTTAAGGGACATGCCTTCAGCTATATATTTACCCCATTTGGCTCCCCAGAGTGAAACACCTCAAGATTGCCCGTATATCTGCCAGATCTGGAACTCTTTTCACACCTTTTCACCGTACCCTTTTCACTGCTCCATCAGTCTGTGTATCTACAAGCTTACTAACCTACCCAGCTACATTTTCTCTGAAGTTATTTATACATATCACAAACAACAGTGGTCCCAGCACTGATCCCTGCAGAACACTGCCGGTAGTAGAGCTCCCACCAGAATATTACACTTCCGCCACTGTGCGGTGAATTCTGACAGTTTTAGATGGCGCTACTGAAAGCATGCGACAGTTCTCCCCTAGTTCAAAGGGCAAGGAATTCAACTAAAAACATTACTAATAACACCTTTTCTGAAGAAAATTGTTGTAAATTATCACCACCAACAATGAGGAGGCGAGCGAAGGTGAATTCGAGGTATGAACTGTGCTGGTACGTTGCAGAATTGATACAGATGGAGTGAGCCATTCAGAGAGGAGAAGTTGGGGCAGAGGATTTCCAACGCTCATGCAACTGGCCTGGGTGTGAGATTGGATCGCTTTGGGCGCAGAGCCCATTTCGAAGAACTGAGAATGACTTTGTGCTTGGTGACGTGTTCAGGGCCTAGCACCTTTCCCTGCAGTGGTGCCCCAGTCCTAGTGCAATGTACAATATACTGTTTGGACAATTTAAATGATATACTGTACTACAAAAACAGCATGTCAGGATCAGAGTCAATAACCAATTTTGCTCGATCTCCCGTGATGTTCACTTCTCTCTCCCTCTATGCCGCTGAGGTTATGAAGACAACCCTGGCTGCTGTGCACCGTGCCTGCTGATATGATATGATGGACTGATAACCAGGCTTTGGCCTACTCCGGACTGCTCCAGGGTTTGGATCTCAGGACCTAATTTTGATTTGGAATGTTGTTGTTCGCTTCTATAGTTTGCATGATTTGTGTTTATTTCTCTCTCACTCTCTCTCTTGCAATTTGGGTGTTGAGCTTTTATTTTTATCCTCTTTTTCTTTAATTTGGTTCCTTCGAGTTTCTTGCTTTGTGACTACCTGTGAGCAAGCAAATCTCAAGACGTCATGGTCCGGTCCACGAGATCCGCATTCCGGTTCACAGTCCGGTCCATGTTCCTTATTTAAGGTTTTCCGGTTTTCCCCAGTTTCAGTTGAGGCACCTGATTCTTGTTTGGGCTGGCTTCATAAATAGCTTCAGGATTCAGCCTCGGGCTGTTTGATTGTTCCTGTCCTAACCCCCTGTCTGTATCCCTTCCCTTCACCTTCCTCCTGGAGCCTAGCCTAGCTTTGCCTCGCCTCGCCTTGCCTCACCTCGCCCTGCCTCTGCATGGAGCCTCACCTTGCCTTGCCTCGCTCTGCCTGGAGCCTCGCCTCGCCTTGCCTCTGCCTGGAGCTTCACCTCGCCTTGCCTCGCCTCTGCCTGGAGCCTTGCCTCGCCTCGCCTCTGCCTGGAAGCTTGCCTCACCTCACCTCGCCTTGGCCTGGAGCCTTGCCTCGGCCTGGAGCATTGACTCGTCTCAGCCTGGAGCCTGGCCTCACCTCGCCTCTGCCTGGAGCCTTGCCTCGCCTCGGCCTGAAGCCTAGCCAAGCCTCGCCTCGCTTCCGCCTCTGCCTGGAGCCTAGCCTCGCCTCACCTCGCCTCCGCCTGGAGCTAGCCTTGCCTCGGCCTGGAGACTTGTCTCGCCTCGCCTCTGCCTGGATCCTTGCCTCGCCTCGCCTCGCCTTGGCCTGGAGCCTAGCCTCACCTCGCCTCACCTTGCCTCAGCCTAGAGCATTGCCTCACCTCGCCTCGGCCTAGAGCCTTGCCTCACCTCACCTTGCCTCTGCCTGAAGCTTTGCCCTGTTTGGAACTGTCTGTCTGTGTCCACACCTTCGCTAGGAAGGACCGGCCATTTGCCACTTCCTTGCGTTGGGAACTGTCTGTGTCCACTTCTTCGCTAGGTAGTTCTGGCCGTTTTGCCGCTACCTAACATTGGGAACTGTCTGTGTCCATGCCTCGCTAGGTAGTTCTGGCCGTTTTGCCGCTACCTAACGTTGGGAGCTGTCTTGTCATGTTTAGCATTCTGAGTAATGAGTCCTGGTCCTACGTCCTGTACCCAAGGAGGGGTCCCAACTCATTCCATGTTCCAGTTTCTCCCTCGACCTAGGCTCTGGGTTCTCATCATGTTCATGTGCCTCGCCCAGCACAGGAGTACCTTGCCCAGCCCGGTGCTGGGATTCGCTCGTCCAGGAGTCTCACGTCCAGCCCTGTGTCTCTCCTCGTCCTGTAGCCACGTCTTGTCCTCGCTGGGTTCTGGAGTCCAAACCCAAATCAAGACCCAGGTTCTGGGTCGTTGTCCAGTCTCTGGTTCGGAGTCCAAGCACAGGCTTCTAGTCCCCAGTTCCCTGTCCTGGTTCCCTATCCTTGTCAAGTCCTAGCCCAGGTCCAGAATCCTTGTCTGTTCCCCGGCCTGTTTCATGTCCAGAATCCTTTCTTCCCCACTTTCCTTGCTTCCTTCTCATGTCTAGTTCTGTTCCTGGTAGATCAGTGTCTGTGTCTTGTTTTAGGGTCCTCTCCCTATGCCCCCATTATGACACAAGATTGTATAATTTATACATTCTTTGTTAATAAATGTACTTGAACCTTTTATCATTGTTAATGTGCAATAGTTGAATAGTTCCATTTGATATCAGAGAATGTATATAATATACAACCTGAAATTCTTTCTCTTGACCAACTACCTCGAAACAGAAGAAAACCCTCCAAAGAATCAATGACAGAAGAAAGACGTGAAAATCCCAAAGCCTCGTACGACCTTCCCACGCACAAACAGCAGTAAGCAGCATCAACCAGACCCTTCTCCCTCCTCTAAATTATTCCAGCATAAAGCATCAGCATTCCCACCACCCACCCTGCAAGCCACAGCAAAGCCCCCAAAGAGAGACCATGGTCTATAGTCCATCAAAAACTAACTGTTCACTCCAACATTTCAACATCCTGCAGGCTCTCTCTCACCAACAAGGAAACGACAGATATCGTCCTTCTACAGCGACAGGGGAGACAACACTCGCTATTTTGATGTTTCAGTCACTCTGAAACATTGCTTTTTTATTTCAGGTTCCCTGTTTCTAGAGTAGCTTACATGGTCAGCACAACATTGTGGACCCAAGTGCCTGTAATGTGCTGTAGATTTCTATGAAAGTTTCTCCCTCTCTCCCCTCACCTTCTTGCTCTGTTCCTCTCCCCCCTCCCACCTTCCCCATCCCTCACTCTTCCCCCCGCCCTTCCTGTCTCTGGTCACTAGCCTAAGATTCCCACTGGCATAACAAAATTATCCCTTTTTATAAGCTTTGGGGTCCCTTTAAACATCTAACATGACTTTTACCCCAGTACTTTTCCATTTTCTAGTATACCTTCCTGTTGCTAGTGAGCTTTGGTCTTGACGCATCACTTAGAATCAAACACGATAGGTATTCAAGGAGGAAAACATTCTTTGCCAGTATCTAATTTCAGGCCTGTACATTCATTCACATCTCCAGCCTGTCACAACTTTCCAAGCTGACACCATCTTGGCTTGCAATATTTGAATTTGTGATATACCCTTAGCAAAAACCAAAGAGGAAACTAAATGTAACTCTTTCCTTACAGTGGTGTTACTTGCACTTGGTTGTTGTGCATCTCAGATTTCACAATGTGAATTATCCAGATTACAGGAACAGAATCCAGGAGGAGGAAATGGAGGTTCATAAACCAGTCCCAATCAGGCATCAGGAATGAAGAAGGTCAGCAACTTTAAATTCCTTGGCATTATCATATCAGTGGATCGGTCCTGGATCCTGCATTGTGAAAACAACATGGCAGCACCTCTACTTTTTCAGAAGTCTGCGAAGGTTTGGCATGTCTTCTAAAACTTTGACAAACTTCTATAGATGTGTGGTGGAGTATAGGACTGGTCGCATCATGGCCTGTTACAAAAATATCGATTCCCTTGAATGAAGAAACCTCCAGAGAGTGGATAGAGCCTAGTTTATTTTGGGTAAAACCCTCCCTAAAACTGAGCACATTTACAAGGAGCACTGTCAGAGGGAAGCGAGTGTGGAATTGGTATCCAGGAGCGATGCGAGACTTAGAACTGCTAGTCCTAAGAACCATGAAACGAGTTTACTCACACCAGAGTTGACCAACAAACTGGCAGCTCCTTGTTGTGATCACAGGGTCTTTATCCTGCATTTTCTGGTGGAAAGCAGGTGTGTGTAGTTAGTGGAACCCGGGAGTGATTGGAAACTAAACGAGGGAATTGAGGCCCAATTCCTGAGGTAAATAGCAAGGTGGGGGATTGCCAGAAGGGATAATGACATATACTACCCTGAGATCCTTTTTCTTGCAAGGATTCACAGGGAAACATAAAAATACAATAGAATCAATGAAAAACTACACGCAAAGACTGAGAAGCAATCAATGTGCAACCAAAGTAGATAAACTGCAAATCCAAAACAAGAACTAAAATAATTAGAATAAATAAATAAACTGAAATAGGAACTGCAGAGTCTTTGAAAGTGAGTCCATAGGTTGTGTCCAATGCTCAATTCAGTGTTGATGTGAGTGACATTACTGATGCTGGTTCAGGAGCCTGATGCTTGTCACATATAACTGTTCCTGAAACTGGCTGTGTGGGACCTAAGGCTCTTTACCTTCTAGCCAAGTGGAGTTGAGCAGAATACCCTGGCCTCCATATTCCTTGTGTGTGCTTTCAGAGGGAGGGAGAGCTCTTAAAACAGGGGTAGACATTCCTTGTATTCAGAGTGAGCCCCTGTGAAACTGAGCCCTGACCCAAACCCTCACTCGCGGTCTTTGAGGGGCTGTGTCCGGCGGGAAAGCCCGTCAGCTGGAGGCTGAATTGGCCAGGAATCTGTTAGCCCCTGTTCTTGCCTCAACTTGAAACATTTTTTCTTATTTTAAAACAGATTTTATTCATGATGGTAAATTATTTACGAGAATTATTTTCATTCTGACATTCACAGTCAAGGCTTTCGGTACTGTTGTATTAGTTTTCGTAAAAACAACAGATTTATTGCCACTCCTTGGTCCCCTGGGGTGGTTCACGACTATAATAATCGAGGGGCTTACTCACCCAACCCGGCCACACCATCTGCAGTTGCGGAAGAACATGTATCGTGGTGTTTTCCCACCGAGTCCTTGCAGTGGCGACACGACTTTCTCCGGCCTGGAATGTGCCAGTTGGCAGCATTTCCTGACGGATATCTCGAAGTGCTGACAGACCAGGGTGGCTCCACCCCCTATTCTATCCGATATAAAGAAGCAGAGACACCTCCACACACCGTCGTCTTCACCTCAGTGTCGAGATGTCCATCAGTTACCACGTTACCCTGCGCTTCGCAGGCACAATCGATAAAATTTCCCTGTCTTTAGTGGGGTCGCTTCGGAGCTCGGAAACTTTTAGTACGCGGTGCCTGCCTGTGTTTAAAAGACCGGACGTGAGTATCTCCTTACTTTTTAATACTTTCTTTGATTGATAATGAAAGAACTGCCGAGGACGGAGTGCTGGGGTGGAGTCGCAGACCTCGCTCTGTGTGGTACAGAGCACAGCTCACGTACGCAGCTGCTCCGGTTGGGTCTGTGCTCAGTGTTCCCGGTGCCGGACACAGTCGCGTTGGTATCTTCCCCTCTAGAGATTCCTGGCTAATTCTGCCTCCTAGTGACGGGCTTTCCCACCGGACACAGCCCCTCGAAGACCGCGAGTGAGGGTTTGGGTCAGGACTCAGCGTATGGCGTTCAGTGGTTAGCGCAGGGGTGGGCAAACTTTTTGACTTGTGGGCCACAAAGGGTTCTAAAATTTGACAGGGGGGCCGGACCAGGAGCAGATGGACGGAATGTTTTGGTAATACACCTCATAAGAGAAAATAAAATATCATGGGATATGTAGAAAACATGTGCTTTAATTTCAATTGAAAATGAACAAATGCATTACAACAAAATATCTGTCTTTGAAGTCCCATGGTATTTAGCTATTTATTAAAATGACTTTTAAAACACTGAAAATTAAATGAATAAAATACAGCTTTTTTTAATAGTAACAGTTATTATTTTAAAGCACTGAAAATTCTGTTATCCTTCAAGATATTATCATCATCACTCTCCTCCTGACTGTCTTTATTTCAAAAACGGTAGGAGATGCAGGTCTACTTGTCCTGCTCCTTCTTATTCAATTGTCCCCTGTGCCAAAACTCAACAACGACCAGCACAAGGACAGAACAGTGACAGCGCGCCAGTATGCGGAGCGCGTTATTTGATCTGGAGCGCATTTTTTATTTTGAGAACGTACGTGCACCTGCGCACTACTCATGTCCATCACTTAACATGTAAGGCTTATTGGAAAAAAAAAATCAAATGCATTTTTTACATAACACAACGAAGAAACTTATTTTTAATTTCAGTGGGAACAGTGCTGTTGGTCTCCCTTTTTAGCCAGCGCATCAAAGTCTGGATTTAGTTTTGTTGTGGAGATTCTCAGGATGGATCTGAGGTGTTGGTCAGTTAACTTGGATCTGTGGCTGGCTTTGTTGATGTTCATGACGCTGAACGCCTGTTCACATAAATAGGTCGAGCCGAACAACGCCAGCATCTTCTGTGCCGTCCTCCGGAGGTTTGGAAACACCTCTTTACCAAGTGAAGCATAAAAGTCATTCAGTTTAAGAGAGTTGAACTCCTCTTTTAAGACGGGGTCAGACTGAAGGTCGATCAGTTCCAGCTGTAGCTCCTCTGGTGCTGTTTCAGGATCTTGTGACAGGGGACAGGCCACCAACTGAAGTGACTTGTCAATTTTTTCAAAATCAGAAAAGCGACGGCAGAATTCTCTGTGCAGCGCATCCAGTGACTCGCTGTATTTTTTCACATTTGCGCCGGCCTCTTCCAGCGTGGCTAGTGTGGGAAAATGAGTGAATAACTTATTTAAAATTTGCCTGGAGAAAAAAGCCAGCTTGGATTTAAAGGCTTTCACGTTTGTGTACATGTCGTGCACAAACTGATCCTTCCCCTGTAGCTTCACGTTCAGATCATTCATGTGTGAAAATATATCCACAGCAAACGCAAAGTCACAAAGCCAGCTCTTGTTGCTCAGCTCAGGAAATTCGCCGGCCTTCCTCAGTAACTCCAAAAATGCACCGACCTCCGCTTTGAGCTCCCATACTCGTTGAAACACTTTGCCCAAACTTAACCAGCGGATACGGGAGTGATAAAGTAGGTCCTGGTGATCCGCATCAGTTTCCTCCAGGAACGTGATGAACTGACGGTGCTGAAGTCCCCTTGCACGTATAAAGTTGACAAGTTTTACGACAGGATTCACAACATGATTCAGCTGTAATACCGATTTACATAGAGATTCCTGGTGGATGATGCAGTGAAGGAAAATAACATCCTGGTCAGGATTTTCATCTTTCACTTTATTCTGTATTCTCCTCAGCAGGCCGACATTTTTCCCTGTCAAATTAGGAGATCCATCTGTGGTGACGTTGATAAGTTTACTCCAAGGGAGCTTCATATTTTCGATGACAGCAGACACCCGGTCATACAAGTCCTCTCCCCGTGTTTTTCCTTTCAGAGACTCCATTGTCAAAAACTCCTCCGTTATTTCAAAAGTATTGTTAATTCCTCGGATAAAAATGAGGAGCTGAGCAGTGTCTTTTACATCGTTGCTTTCATCCAGTGCTAATGAATATAACGTGAACGACTCTGCCTTTTTATTTAAGTCGCTGGTTATATCTTCATCTATCAGTTCCACACGGCGAGTCACTGTCCTGCGTGATAAACTGATTTTTTCAAATTTGTCTTTGCTCTCCGGACACAATACACCTGCTGTCTCCACCATACATTCTTTTAAAAACTCGCCTTCAGACAGAGGCTTGCTGGCCTTTGCTAATTTGAATGACAGCATAAAACTCGCCTTGGTACTTGACTCATGAATGGCAGTTCGACGGTGAAAAAATTTTTGTTGAGCCTGTAAATTAGCTGCCAACCTCTGAGCATTAGCTTCCCGTTCTTTCGTTGACTGGTTGCTAGCATAGTTGGCATGTTTTGTGGCAAAGTGACGGCTGATATTATATTCTTTAAAAACCGCCACAGTCTCTTGGCATATCAGGCATACAGCAGTTGATCGGTGTTCGGTAAAAAGATATTTAGTTGTCCACTCCTTATTAAACACCCGACATTCTCTATCCACTTTTCTTTTCTTAGCTCCACTCATCTTTACAGAAGGGGTGAGAGGTCAAAGAGTAAAGCGCAAATGTAGAATAATACGCTGCACCTCAACAAAGGTCAATGTATATAGAGTGCGTCATCTATTGGGAAAACGCCAGAATTGCGGGGAAAAAACGTTAACAAGGTTTATTAATATAATTTCATCAAGTTCTGCGGGCCGGATTAAAAAGCATATGGCCCCCGGGCCGTAGTTTGCCCATGCCTGGGTTAGCGTATGGTGAGGGTGAGGGTTTGTGGTCACCGTACAGTGAGTTCAGTGCTCAGCGTAGCTGAGGCTCGGGGTCAGTGTACAATCATAGACCACTACAGCACATAAACAGATTCACCAGCTCAACTAGTCTGTGCCTAGTACCACCAAGCCGCAGCTACTGCAGCCTCACTCAGGGTCACGTACTTATCGAAACGTCACTTAAATGTTGCAAACGAACCCACATCCATCAATTCCACTGGCAGCTCGTTTCACATTCGCACCACCTTCTGAGTGAAGATGTTTCTCCTCATTTTCCCTTAAATAGTTCATCCTCTTGTGGCGACCCACTTCCTAGCGCACTCGAACCGGCTCACAAATAGCCAGCGCGCCGGCATAAAGGCCAGTCCCAAAAGGGTACCAGGTCTGCTTCACCAAAAGGGAAAAGCCCGCGCGGGACTGTGAATATGTGCCCCCTACAGCATCCGCGCCCGGGGAGGGCGGGATCAGGGAGGCTTTAAAGCGAGGCCGCGAAGTTCGAATAAAATCTTTTTTTAACTGCAGTTTACCGACTCCGTGTCGTTATTTCACCGCTACACTCAACCCTTAACGGGCGTCACTAACGTCTTATCCAACTTCAACATAGCGCCCCGACCCCTGTACTCAGTACTTTGATTAATAAAAGCCAACGTGCCCACAGCTTTTCTCACGCTCCTATGTACCCGTGACACCGTTCTTAAGGAATTATAGATCTGTATTCCTGGACCCCTCCGTCCTATCTCACTCCTCAGCGCCCTCCCATAGACTGTGTACGCCATAGAGTGGCTCGTTCTCCCAGAAGGGGAGACACGACAGTGTAACGGTTAGCATAACGCTTTAGTGCGACAGTGATCCGGATTCAACACTTGATGCTGTCCATAAGTAGTTGATACGTTATCCCCATGACTGTGTGGGTTTCCTCCGGGTGCTCCGATTTCCTCCTCAATTCTAAAAACTTTCGGGTTCGGGTAAGTAAATTGTAAACATCCGATGTTGAACCCGGAAGCGTGGTTACACTGGGGGCTGTCCCCAGCTTAATCCTCGCTGACTTGACAGAGGTATTTTGCTATGTACATGTGACAAATAAAGCTGATCTTTATCAAAGAGCGACACTGAACAGTGAGGGCTCAGCAGACTTCGTAATGTGAAGGTCGGTATAGAGTGAGGGTGGAGAACGCAGAACACAGCACAGTGCAGGCGTTTCACACACAGTCTTGTACCGATCTTTTAAATGACTCTAAGGTCAGTCTAACCTGCCCTCCTATATTGCACTCCATTGTCCTGTCACCCATGTGCCTATCCAAGAGTTTCTTAAATGTCCATATTGTATCTACCTCAAACCACCACCCCCGGCAGCACGTTCCATGTACCTGTCACTCTCTGTATTAAAACACTTACCCCTATAATTCCAACATTCAACGTTTAAAGTAATTTATTATTAAAGTAAATACACATATATCGAATCATATACAACCCTGAGGTTTATTTCCTGCGGGCAATCACAACAAATACAAACAAATTGAATCCATGAAAGACCTCGGCCAACTGAATGGACAACAGTCAACGTGCAAACTGTGCAAATACAAAATAAGTAATAATAACAAAGAAATAAGCAATAAATATCGAGAAGACGAGATGAGGAGTCCTTCAAAGTGAGTTCGAAGGCCGTGGGTACAGTTCAGTGATGGTGCCAGTGAAGTTATCCCGTCTAGTTGTTGAGGGGCTGATGAATGAGGGATAATAACTCTTCCTGAACATGGTGGTGTGCGTCCTGAGGCTCCTGCACCTTCTCACTGATGGCAGCAGTGAGAAGAGAGTCTGACCTGGATGGTGGTGTCACTGATGATGAATGCTGCTTTCCTGTGATAGCTGTCTGTACAGAAATGCTCATTAGTGGGGAGGGCGTTACCCATGATGGACTGGGCCATATCATTACTTATTGTAGGCTATTCCATGCAAGAGCATTGGTGTTTCCTTACCAGGATAATGATGCATCACAGTAGATGTAAGCGCCCCCTGGACGGTAGACGTTGAGGCAGGTTACTGCAATCTTCTTAGGCACCGCTATCATTGAAACCTGCTCGAAGCAGGTGGGTTCCTCAGACTGCCGAAGCGAGAGGGTAAGGATACCGGTGATCACTCCCGCAGTTTATCGTTGGCCTCAAAAACTGAAATCACTGGGCCATCAGGGGCAGTTGCAGTCGTGAACGTTCCTCCATGTTTTGATGGTCAACATGTCTTGAACTTACCTGGGAGCAAAACCTTGCTGTCACCTCTGTTGTTCGATTTCACTTTATAGGACGTGATAGAATTCAAGACCTACCACGGCTGTTTAGCATCCTTCAGTGGTTCAGGTTTGCTCCGGATTTGTCCCATCGCACGTCTGATGACTTTCCAGCGATCGTACCTGGATCTCTTGTACTTCAGTGGGTCGCCAGATCTGAATGCCTCTGATCTCTACCCAGCAGACAGCCGATCTCAAGGTTCATCCAAGGAATCTGGTTAGGGAAAACTCTGAATAATTTTGTGGGGACAGTCAGCTACGACTGTTTTTATGAAATAGTTGATGTGTTGCTCTTTAGGCATTTGTTTAGTTTATTATATTTTCGCTTTAGTAATTCGTTTGTAATCATTTTCTAGTTAAAGTTAAGGCTGTTGAAAGTAAATTTGTTGTCTGTGATGTATCGTGGCATGAGATGACGTCACACCCAGTTTCGCTGCGTCTTTTGGGAAAATACCAGTTTGGAGAAACGGAAAGGAGGGGGCTTGTGTGTGCAGGATCAGCGCGAGAAAAGTTTCTTTCTACGCAGTAAGAAATATCATAGAAGCAACGCCTTTTCACCATACGTTAATGTGGAAGAGTGAACAGTAAACGGTTAATCTTACTGGGATCGCGCCTCATTGACCCCAGTTTATACTTGGTGTTTAGTTCAGAGTTTTTACACCTGTGCAAGAGCACTACAGTGAAAAGGCGGCATTACCAGGTGTTTCAAGTGCTACGATGGCATCGCGATCCAGCGTCAAATCATTGCCATCCAGCGCCAGGAGCAGTAGGGCATCAACAAATAAGACTGCCCATGCAAGAGCTAAAGCAGAAACCGCTAAGGTGCGAGCGTCATATGCTGAACAGGTAGCAAAACTGAAAATGGAAAAGGCTGCCAGAGAAGCCAAAAACCAAAAGGAAGCGGCTGCCAGAGAAGCTGAAAACCAGTTGGAAAGGGTAAGGATAGAAGCAGAGTTAGAAGTGCTGACGCTACACCGAGAAGCCGAAGCTGCCAGGGTGGAAGCAGAGATATTAGAAAATGCTGAAGAAATACATGTTCTGGAACAGGTAAAATCTACTTCAGAAATGACCAGATTGGAACGCACTAGCGACTACGTCCGATCTCAAGTGGACCTGAAGATTTGTTCTTCCTCTCCATACTTATATGCTAATGTCCCATTTCATGAGGAGTCAAAGAAAGGTCCAATTGTATCACATCCATCTGAGGAAGACAATATACCCTTGGAACTTCGCGACAAATTTAAGAATGTAAGGGCTGATGACAAATACTTCTCGACACCCAACTTACCAGATTTAGCGAGAGGGGAGGCAAAGGCTGAATTCAGAACAGCAAATCCCATAACAAATGTACACCCTCAGTCATATACCTGCCAACATATTCCCCCAGCCAACATGCCACTTGCAGTTGAACCCATGGCACAGTATTTAGCACGACGAGATCTCGTCACTTCAGGACTATACCAGTTTGACGATAAGCCTGAAAATTACCGTGCATGGTACTCCTCATTCGGCAACGCTACCGGCGGAGTCCAGCTCGAAGCAACCCAAGAGTTGGATCTTATGACTAAATGGCTGGGAAAAGAATTATGCGAACAGGTGAGACGCATACGTTCAGTGTACATCAACAACCCCAAGCTAGCCTTACGCAAAGCATGGGAGAGACTTCAGGAGTGCTATGTGTCCCATGAAATTCTTGAAACGGCACTATTTCGACATCTGGAAAATTTTCCTAAGGTGTCAGCCAAGGACCACACTAAGCTAAGAGATCTCGGAGATCTACTCATGGAGATTGAAAGTGCTAAAGAAGATGGCTATTTAACTGGCCTGTACTTCATACAGAATTAGACCAATTGTGGACAAACTTCCATTTGGGCTGCAGGAGAGGTGGGTGTCTGTTGGCTCAGAGTACAAGGAAGAGAACGGTGGTCTATTTTCTCCCTTTAATTATTTCACTAGGTTTGTGTGCAAGGAGGCGAAGAAGCGAAACGACCCTAGCTTCATGAGTCCAGGTAGCAGTACAATTCACACCAAGCCAGTTAAATCCACTTCAAATAATTTTAACATCAATAAACCTGTCTCAGTGTGTAAAACTGAAGTCTCTACAACTAACAATGACCCTAGCAAGAATTGTCCATTGCACAACAAACCTCACCCCCTCAAAAAATGCAGAATGTTTAGGAAAAAATCCTTTGACGAGAGAATGGCCCTTCTCATGGAAAAACAATGTTTTAAATGCTGTTCCTCTACCTCTCATCTCGCTAGAGAGTGTACGATCCCCGTGAGGTGCTTGGAATGTAATAGCACTAATCACGATGGGGCCATGCACTCCGGCCCGTAACCGCAAACCGACGAAGCTCCTTCACCCTCACAACAGGACGGCGGGGAGGGAGAGGATCACTCCAAGACAACTGTTGTCAGCTCGAGTTGCACCGAAGTTTGCGGTCAAGGTCAGTCAAGCCGTTCTTGTTCAAAGATCTGCCTCACTAAGGTGTACCCTAAGGGAGCCAAAGACAAGGCCATCAAAGCCTACGTTATTCTGGATGATCAGAGCAATCGCTCACTAGTCAGACCAGAGTTCTTCGAGTTGTTCAACATTGAGAGTAATCAGTTCCCATACTACCTTAGAACTTGCTCAGGCAGCGTAGAAACATATGGCAGGAAGGCAGAAGGCTTCCAGCTCGAGTCGCTGAATGGTAAAGTTGTCATCTGTCTCCCTCCACTCTGAGAGTGCAATGAAATTTTGAACAACCGCACCGAGATCCCGACGCCAAGCGCTGTGCGACAACAGCCACATGTCCACCACATTGCCAAGCACATCCCAGAACTAGACCCAAAAGCAGAAATACTCCTGCTACTAGGAAGAGACGATCTCGAGGTGCACAAGGTCAGGCAGCAGGTCAATGGACCACACAACACCCCCTTTGCCCAATGCCTGGATCTGGGCTGGGTGGTGATAGGAGAGGTGTGCCTTGGCAATGTACACAAACCGACAGTTAACACACTCAAGACCAATGTGCTAGAGAGTGGCCGCCATTCAATTTTTCAACCCTGCACAAGCTTCATGTGTATCAAGGAAGTACGACAAAGCTTCAACAAGTGTAGTAAAGTAACTGACAAGACACTGGGACAGTCAGTTTTTGCTCAAACTGAGCATGATGATAAACTTGCTCCATCAGCACAAGACGCCATCTTCTTAAAAATAATGGACACCAAGGTCTTCAGAGATGAAGCAAATAACTGGGTTGCCCCACTACCTTTCAGAGAACCACGCCAGCGCTTGCCAAACAACAAAGAGCAGGCACTCAAGCGATTCACGTCTTTGCAAAAAACCCCGAAAAGGAAACCTGAGATGCAGCAATAATACGTAGCATTCATGGAGAAGATCTTCGCTAATGGACATGCTGAAGTAGCACCGCCACTGAGGGAAGGTGAGGAGTGCTGGTACCTCCCAACATTTGGGGTTTACCACCCACAAAAGCCCAATCAGATCAGGGTGGTCTTTGACTCCAGTGCTCAGTGCACTGGTATCTCCCTTAATGACGTGCTCCTCACAGGCCCCGACCTCAACAATACCCTTCTCGGGGTCCTGCTGCACTTCCGGAATGAGAAGGTCGCAATCCTAGTGGACATCCAGCAGATGTTCCATTGCTTCTTAGTACAGGAGGACTATCGCAATTTCCTCCGTTTCTTATGGCACAAGGACAATGACATTAACAAGGAAGTCATCGAGTACCGGATGAAAGTCCACGTTTTCGGCAATAGTCCATCACCTGCCGTGGCCATCTATGGGCTGCGATGACACCGTTAAGTTTGTAGAAAGGCACTTCTATGTTGATAACGGCTTGTTATCGCTACAAGAAGAAGACGAAGCAATCGATCTGCTCCGACGAACACAAGCCTCACTCACCGAGTGAAACCTCCGCTTGCACAAGTTCGCATCAAACTGTCAGGCAGTAATGGAGGCCTTTCCCCACGATGACTGTGCTCCGGCAATCAAAGACCTAGATCTAGATAGAGAAACCATACCCACACAAAGGAGTTTGGGCCTCTTTTGGGAGATTACAACTGACACATTCACATTCTCCGTGCCGACCGTGATCAAGCCATTCACCCACCGTGAAGTTCTCTCCACTGTCAAGTGTTTTCGATCCCTTGGGTCTACTGGCACCAGTTACGATCCAGGGAAGAGTCCTTCTCAGAGAACTTCCCTCTGAGCTCTCCGACTGGGACACTCCCCTACCGGAAGACAAGCTAAACAGATGGGAGGCTTGGAGAGATTCACTTCAAGATCTAAAACAGCTTCATACCCCACGTAGGTACACTGCGACCTCACTCACCGAGGCAGCGCACACAGAATTGTGCGTTTTTTCGGATGCGTCAACCAAGGCCATCAGTGCTGTGGCTTACTTGAAAGTAGTCGGGAGGGATGGTCAAGTTGAAGTAGGATTTGTAACTAGTAAGGCGAAGCTTGCTCCTCAGTCTGAGTCGACAATTCCAAGGCTTGATCTGTGCGCAGCTGTCCTGGCGGTGGACATGGCGGACCTCCCACCAGAACGCCTTGAAGCCTGCCCTCCTTTTACGTATGTAGGGCTCGATGTATTTGGTCCCTGGACTATCATCACTAGACGTACCAGAGGAGGACAAGCAGAGAGCAAATGGTGGGCCATCATGTTCAGCTGCATGAGTTCAAGAGTGGTACACATTGAGGTAATCGAATCTTTGGATACATCCAGCTGCATTAACGCTCTCAGGTGCTTCTTTGCACTAAGAGGCCCTGCAAAACAGTTAAGGTCTGATTGCGGCAGGAACTTTGTTGAAGCATCCAAGGAGCTCGGGATGGACAAGACGGTGCAAAGGTACCTCAGTGAGCAAGGATGCAACTGGGAATTCAACACACCACACACCATCACATGGGAGGCTCATGGGAGCGGATGATTGGTATCACCAGAAGAATTCTTGATTCAATGTTTCTTCAGCAATGCACCTGACTGACCCACGAGGTACTGTGCACACTAATGGCAGAGGTCACGGCCATTATAAATGCACGACCACTCCTACCTGTGTCTTCTGATCTGGAAAACCCCTTCATACTCTCGCCATCAATGCTCCTTACGCAGAAGGCAGGAGCTCTCCCTCCACCTGGGGACTTCTCAGATAAGGATTTGTACACAAAGCAATGGAGACAGGTTCAGGCTCTCGCAAATCGATTCTGGTCCCGTTGGAGACATGAATATCTACCTTTGTTGCAACATAGACAAAAGTGGACAGAACCTCACAGGAATCTTCAAGTTGGAGATTTAGTCCTGCTTAGGGACAAGCAAATCACCTGCAACTGCTGGCCAATGGCCAAAATCACTACCACATTCCCTGGTAGGGATGGACATGTCAGGAAGGTTGAGTTGAAAACTTCTGACCAAGGTGATGTGAAAACTTACCAAAGGCCAGTTGCAGAAGTCATTCTACTTTTTGCCTAAGGACTGATTTAGAGACTGAAGTTTTGTATTATGTTCATAGTGACCTTACAAAGGTCAGGCGGGGAGTGTGTTGCCCTTAAGGCATTCGTTTAATTTATTATATTTTTGCTTTAGTAATTCATTTGTAATCATTTTCTAGTTAAAGTTAAGGCTGTTGAAAGTAAATTTGTTGTCTGTGATGTATCGCGGCATGCAATAACGTCACACCCGGTTTCGCTGCGTCTTGTGGGAAAATACCAGTTTGGAGAAATGGGAAGGAGGGGGCTTGTGTGTGCAGAATCAGCATGAGAAAAGTTTCTTTCTACACACTAAGAAACATCATAGAAGCAACGCCTTTTCACCATACGTTAATGTGGAAGAGTGAACAGTAAACAGTTAATCTTACTGGGATCGCGCCTCATTGACTCTGGTTTATACTTGGTGTTTAGTTCAGAGTTTTTACACCTATGCAAGAACACTACAGGTGACAACACTGAATCCTTGAACACAGCCCTGTCTACCAACCTGAAGCCATCTCATACCACTCCTTAGCCTCTGGCAACTCTCTCTATGCTGTCCTTAACAAGAGTGCAGAAGACAAAAACTGTGCAAATAGAAAAAGAAAGAATACATAAATAAATAAACAAACAGATAGCTAGATAGATAAACCTTATGGTTGAGGGATAGTCACTGTTCCTGAATCTGGTGATATGAATCCTGAGGCTGCTGTACCTTCTTCCAGGTGGTAGCAGCCAAAAGAGTACATGTCCCAGGAGTACAGGTCTCTGATGATGAATGCTAATTTCATGTGACAACATTTTGTGTATATTTACTTTTGATAGACTGGGACGTATCCACTAATTTTTGTAGGATTTCCCGTTCAAGGGCATTGGTGGTTCCATACCAGGCTGTGATGGAGCCAGAAAATATTCTCTCCACTACATATCTATAGAAGCTAATCAAAGATTTAGGTGTCATTCCGAATCTCTGCAAAGTCCTAGGGAAGTAGAGGCACTGCCGTGCTTCCTTTGCTGCTGTGCTTACGTGCAGAGCTCAAGACAGGTCCTCCAAATAATAACACGAGGAATTTAAAGTTGCTGACCATTTCAAACTCTGATCCTCTGATGAGAACGAGTTCATGGAACTCTGATTTCTTCTCCTGAAGTCAATAATCAGCTTCCTGGTCTTGCTAACATTGAATAAAAGGTTCTTGTTATGGCACCACTCTGCCAGCTTCTCAGTCTCCCTCCTATATGCTGATACATCACCACCTGTGACAGCGGTGTTCTGAGAGACTTGAATATGGCACTGGAGCTGTACTCAGCCACACAGTCAGGAGTGCATAACGTGTAGAGCAAAGAGCTAAGCTCACAGCCCTGTGCTGATGGAGATCGTGGAGAAGATGTTGTTGCCAATTTGAACTGACTCATGAGGAAATCGAAGATCCAATTACACAAGGAGGTGTTGAGGCCAAGGTCTTGGAGCTTATTGATTAGTTTTGAAGGGATAATAGTTTTAAACACTGAGGTACAGTCGATCAAGAGCATCCTGATGTTTGCATCTTTTCTGTAATTCAGAAGTATATTTAGTAGATTTGTAAGCAGTCTGCAACGTGTCACTGTGGATCACCAGCACCACCTTGGATAAAATTAACCAATCTCGTTAAAATTTTACTCCCTGGTATTAGTCATTTCCACTCTGTGGACGTGTCTCTGGTTGTCCACATGACCTATGCCATTTAGCATTTTGTATTCTATCAAGTAACCTTTTACCCTCCTTCACTCCAAAGAGAAAAGCCCACGCTTGCTGAACTTATTCTCATGCGCCATTCTCTCTAATCCTAACAAATATGCACTGAACCCTTTCTAAAGCTTCCACTAACTTATTTCATGAGACGACCAGAACTGACCACAATATTCCAGTAGGTATAGTCTAACCAGGGTTCTATAGTCTTGCAACATTACCTTCCGGTTCTTGTACTCAGCCAACGCACGGTACGACTTCTTAACAACCCTGTCAACTTGTGTGAGTAGTGTAGATCAGGGGTCAGTGTATGATGATAGTTCTGGGATGACCACAGTCTGAGGTTGAGTTTTGAGTTCAGTGTATGGTGAGGGTTCAGCGGTAAGTGTACAGTGACGGTTCAGGGGACAGCAAGCTTTGAGGGCTCGAATAGGGGTCTTTGTACGGCGATGTAGAGAGTCAGGAAATAGCATACAGTGAAGGGACAAACCTCAGCGTACGGTAGGGTGAGCGGGCATTACAAGAGTGATATATGTGTCCACAGGTCGCAGTCTGGCCGCTGTGTTTGACGTTTCCTGTGCAGAGTAAAAGCATGGAGGTGAAAACACAGTCCGACCTCGGCGACATTCTGCTGGTGAAGCTGTTCAAAAAGAACCACTTTCTGCTGGAGGACAGCTGGTATTGTAGTCACATCACGGTGAAAACTCTAAACAACATCTACTATTTCCCATGCTACACCTGGCTGATTGGTGGTGATTCCCTGGATGTCTTGGAAGGAGCTGGTATGATTATATCGTTAAAATTTAACAGGATGTAAATGTAAATGTTTTAAAGTTTTTTCCTTGTTTCTTACTGATTCAGCAACAGGAAGTATGCGCAAACAAATGAGGCGCTGTACACTGTTGAACGTTATAAGTAATTACCTTCTAAGCAATGTCCTTCAAAGTTTTAGCAATCGTGTTGTGCAATAATTTTCCTGTGACAAAAGTATGTGCACACTGAATGCACACATGGCAGAGTTTATGTAGGTTTTCAAAATACTTGACATTAAAACTGCACAGAATAAGAACAAAATAACATAAATTTTTAATTCAATCAGTTATTTTTTCTCTCTCCTGTCTTTGGCATTTACCCATTCTTTGTAAACTCTATCTAGACTAATAGAACTTCCATCCAATTGATAGATTTTGATTCTCATTAACATATCCAAATAACATTCACCTAAACGGTTTCTCAGCTTGTTTTTGAGTTGATTCATTAGGCTAAAACCTCGCTCACAGTCAGCACGAGACGCAAGAAAGGTTCCCCCAATGTCCATCAACTGTGCAAGGTCGCAAAACTGTTCATTTTGAGGTACAAGTGCCACCACTTGAGCAAAGCTTGAAATCAGTTTCTAAGTAATAAGTTAATAACATATAACATATAACAATCACAGCACGGAAACAGGCCATCTCAGCCCTCCTAGTCCGTGCCGAACTCTTAATCTCACCTAGTCCCACCTACCCGCACTCAGCCCATAACCCTCCACTCCTTTTCTGTCCATATACCTATCCAATTTTACCTTAAATGACACAACTGAACTGGCCTCTACTACTTCTACAGGAAGCTCATTCCACAGAGCTATCACTCTCTGAGTAAAGAAATACCCCCTCGTGTTTCCCTTAAACTTTTGCCCCCTAACTCTCAAATCATGTCCTCTCGTTTGAATCTCCCCTACTATCAATGGAAACAGCCTATTCACGTCAACTCTATCTATCTCTCTCAAAATTTTAAATACCTCGATCAAATCCCCCCTCAACCTTCTACGCTCCAATGAATAGAGACCTAACTTGTTCAACCTTTCTCTGTAACTTAAGTGCTGAAACCTAGGTAACATCCTAGTAAATCATCTCTGCACTCTCTCTAATTTATTGATATCTTTCCTATAATTCGGTGACCAGAACTGTACACAATATTCCAATTTTGGCCTTACCAATGCCTTGTACAATTTTAACATTACATCCCAACTTCTGTACTCAATGCTCTGATTTATAAAGGCCAGCATTCCAAAAGCCTTCTTCACCACCCTATCTACATGAGACTCCACCTTCAGGGAACTATGCACTGTTATTCCTAGATCTCTCTGTTCCACTGCATTCCTTAATGCCCTACCATTTACCCTGTATGTTCTATTTGGATTATTCCTGCCAAAATGTAGAACCTCACACTTCTCAGCATTAAACTCCATCTGCCAAAGTTCAGCCCATTCTTCTAACCGGCATAAATCTCCCTGCAAGCTTTGAAAACCCACCTCATTATCCACAACACCTCCTACCTTAGTATCATCGGCATACTTACTTATCCAATTTACCACCCCATCATCCAGATCATTTATGTATATTACAAACAACATTGGGCCCAAAACAGATCCCTGAGGCACCCCACTAGTCACCGGCCTCCATCCCGATAAACAATTATCCACCACTACTCTCTGGCATCTCCCATCTAGCCACTGTTGAATCCATTTTATTACTCCAGCATTAATACCTAACGACTGAACCTTCTTAACTAACCTTCCATGTGGAACTTTGTCAAAGGCCTTGCTGAAGTCCATATAGACTACATCCACTGCCTTACCCTCGTCAACATTCCTTGTAACTTCTTCAAAAAATTCAATAAGGTTTGTCAAACATGTCCTTCCACGCACAAATCCATGCTGGCTACTCCTAATCAGATCCTGTCTATCCAGATAATTATAAATACTATCTCTAAGAATACTTTCCAGTAATTTACCCACCACTGATGTCAAACTGACAGGTCTATAATTGCTAGGCTTACTTCTAGAATCCTTTTTAAACAATGGAACCACATGAGCAATACGCCAATCCTCCGGCACAATCCCTGTTTCTAATGACATCTGAAAGATCTCCGTCAGAGCTCCTGCTATCTCTACACAAACTTCCCTCAAGGTCCTGGGGAATATCCTGTCAGGACCCGGAGATTTATCCACTTTTAAATTTCTTAAAAGCGCCAGTACTTCCACCTCTTTAATTGTCATAGGTTCCATAACTTCCTTACTTGTTTCCCACACCTTACACAATTCAATATCCTTCTCCTTAGTGAATACCGAAGAGAAGAAATCGTTCAAAATCTCTCCCATCTCCCTCGGCTCCACACATAGCTGACCACCCTGATTCTCTAAGGGACCAATTTTATCCCTCACTATCCTCTTGCTTTTAATATAACTGTAGAAACCTTTCGGATTTACTTCCACTTTATTTGCCAAACCAAACTCGTATCTTCTTTTAGCTTTTCTAATCTCTTTCTTAAGATTCCTTTTACATTCTTTATATTCCTCGAGCAATTCCTTTACTCCATGCTGCCTATATCTATTGTAGACATCCCTCTTTTTCCGAACCAAGTTTCTAATATCCCTTGAAAACCATGGCGCTCTCAAACCTTTAACCTTTCCTTTCAACCTAACAGGAACATAAAGATTCTGTACCCTCATAATTTCACCCTTAAATGACCTCCATTTCTCTATTACATCCTTCCCATAAAACAACTTGACCCAATCCACTCTCTCTAAATCCCTTCGCATCTCCTCAAAGTTAGCCTTTCTCCAATCAAAAATCTCAACTCTAGGTCCAGTCCTGTCCTTCTCCATAATTATATTGAAGCTAATGCTATTGCGATCACTGGACCCGAAGTGCTCCCCAACACATACATCTGTCAGCTGACCTATCGCATTCCCTAACAGGAGATCCAACACTGCCCCATCTCTAGTCGGTACTTCTATGTATTGTTGCAAAAAACTATCCTGCACACATTTCACAAACTCTAAACCATCCAGCCCTTTTACAGAATGAACTTCTCAATCTATGTGTGGAAAATTAAAATCTCCCACAATCACCACCTTGAGTTTACTACAAATATCTGCTATCTCCTTACACATTTGCTCTTCCAACTCACACTCCCCATTAGGTGGCCTATAATACACTCCTATCAGTGTTACTACACCTTTCCCATTCCTCAATTCCACCCAAATAGCCTCCCTAGAGGAGCTCTCTAATCTATCCTTCCAAAGCACCGCCATAAGATTTTCTCAGACAAGCAATGCAACACCTCCTCCTCTGGCCCCTCCTACTCTATCACACCTGAAGCAACTAAATCCAGGAATATTTAGTTGCCAATCACACCCTTCCTGCAACCATGTTTCACTAATAGTTACAACATCATAATTCCAGGTATCAATCCACGCTTTAAGCTCATCCACCTTTCTTACAATGCTCCTAGCATTAAAATAGATACATTTAAAATACTCTCCACCTCCTCCTCTCTTTTCATCCCTAACAATGCATTCAAATTTATTATCCTTTTCTTTCTTCTCCCCTACATCTTCGGGCTGAGCGCATCCCTTCTCCATCACCTGCTTTTCCTCCCTCACACACTGTCTACTTACTTGCTCTACTGGTGAACTAACCTCCTCTCCCATAGTTTCCTCAAATTGATTCCCACCCCCCCATCTTACTAGTTTAAAGTCTGCCCTGTAGTCCTAGCAAACCTCCCCGCTAGGATATTGGTCCCCCCAGGATTCAAGTGTAACCCGTCCTTCTTGAACAGGTAACGCCTGCCCCAGAAGAGGTCCCAATGATCCAGAAACTTGAATCCCTGCCCCCCGCTCCAATCCCTCAGCCACGCATTCATCCTCCATGCATGGCACAGGCAGTAATCCCGAGATTACTACCTTTGCGGTCCTTCTTCTTAACTGCCTTCCTAACTCCCTATACTCTCGTTTCAGGACCTCTTCCCCTTTCCTACCTATGTCATTGGTACCTACATGTACCACGACCTCTGGCTCCTCACCCTCCCACTTCAGGATATCTTGGACGCGATCAGAACCGTCCCGAACCCTGGCACCAGGGAGGCAAACTACCATCCGGGACTCCCGATCACCTCCACAGAACCGCCTGTCTGAACCCCTGACTATCGAGTCCCCTATTACTATGGTCCTCTTTCTTCTATCCCTACCCTTCTGAGCTACAGGGCCGTCCTCTGTGCCGGAGGCCCGGCCACTGTCACTTCCTCCAGGTAGGCTGTCCCCCCCAACAGTACTCAAACATGAGTACTTATTGTCAAGGGGTACAGCCACTGGGGTACTCTCTAGTACCTGCCTCTTCCCCTTCCTGACCGTGACCCACCTATCTGCCTCCCGTGGCCCCGGAGTGACCACCTGCCTGTAACTCCTCTCTATCACCTCCTCACTCTCCCTGACCAGCCGAAGGTCATCGACCTGCAGCTCCAGTTCCCTAACTCGGTCCCTCAGGAGCTGCAGTTCGACGCACCTGGCGCAGATGTGGACGTCCGGGAGGCTCGGAGACTCCAGGATCTCCCACATCCGACACCGAGAACAACAAGCTGCCCTCACACTCATACTTCCCGAATAACTGAAAATAACAAGGAGAACTAAAAGATAAGCTTACTGTGCCCTCTTCCGCCTAAGCCCTACACTCTGCTCCCGGCTCACTCCGCTGCCCGCTGCTTAAGGCTGCATTCTTTTCATATCTTCCCTCCTTCCCAGGCCTCCTTCACGCGCCTGCGCAGTCCCGCCTCTCACAACTCCGATCTGAGAAGCAATTTGAAAATGGCCGCCGTCGCCGCCGCACTTCCTCTCAAAGCCTCGCTGTCTTCTTCCAAAAGAGAACATGGAACAGTAAATCGCCGTACAGACCCTTCGGCCAACAATGTTTTGCCGACTCTAACCGGTTTATATAAAGAGTAAAATAGAGAAAGAAAATGTTAATAAAGTAATAAATAGACAAAATAAAAATTACGAATCGATCACTAAACCACGTCACACAATATACAGCCGGAGAACCAGAAGTGTCCCAAAAATCTTTCTCGCTCTCTCTCTCTATCTATCTCTCTGTCTGTCTGTCTGTCTATCTATCTATCTCTTCCTCTCACACACTCTCTCTCTCGGTGTTCTTGTCTGTCTCTTGTCTTGTCCAGCTCTTTACACCAGTCATGACCCTGCCTAGGATTCCCACTCGCCGAGACCGATTCTGTCTGTCGATGGAGTAGCACTGATTTTCTGCTGCTCTTAGTTTTCTCTCCCTCCCCCCAGCTTAAATTTTGAAGTAAACATTTTTAATTGCTGATTCTTGAAGGGGAGTAATATGTCTATGCCTATGAGAATCCGCATGAACCTACTGACAAAGGTAATGGAAAAGGAAAGATGCCAAAGGAAAGATCTGATGAAATGCCAGCATGGGCTGAAAATATCATTCGTACACTGAAATCAATTCAAGATCAGACTAAGGCAATTAAAGATCAACTGGAAAAGAATAATAATGAAATGAAGTTATTTCTGGGAAAACTTAAAGATGTGGAAACTCAAGTTACTAAACATGAAGAGGATTTGAAGTCAACTAAGCAAAAACTGTCTGAAACTACGACCCGTTTGGAAAAATATAGTAATAAGATTATTGATTTGGAAACTAAGTCTCGCCGAAACAACATACGAATTGTTAGATTGCAAGAAGGAGCTGAAAATGGAGACTTAACGGTTTACTTTGGTAAGCTCTTTCATGATCTATTTCCGACTATTTTATCACAGCCGCCTGCTATTGAAAGAGCACACAGGCTGTCCACTTCGAAATTTAAAGATTCAACCAGACCAAGATTTGTTTTGGTTTGTTTTCATCACTTTAAAATTAAAGATCAAATAATGCGACAGGCAAGAAAACAGAGTTTTCAGATTCAGTCAGTCTGAGCTCCGTTTTTATGAAGATTATCTGAAAGAAGTAATGAAACAAAGAGCAAGATTTGCTTTGGTAATGAAATAAGCATATGATAAGAAACAATTCCCCTCTTTGAGTTACCCGACAAGAAAGAAAGTTTTTCCTCCTAATTCTTCCCCATGTACTTTCTTTGACCCAAAAGTCGCGCGGGATTTTGTCCAGGCGATACCTGTCACCGCCACTGACGTTACTACCAAATGAACTATCTGAAAAGCTGTTTGATTATCTGTATCTTACTTGCATTTCGAAAAGAAGATAGATGAAGGCTATTTGGATATTTCATTGACAGATTAATAAAAGAAGAAAAGAAAACCTGCTCATCATTACATCCTATTGGAGTTTTTTTTTTGGAAAGAAGATTTACAGTTCAAGTTTGACTGTTTAAATGGTTAATTACATATTTGACTGAGAAAAGAGGATAAAAGGATTTGTTCCTTTTATCTAATATTTGCTTTGATGTTTTTTTGTTCTTTCTTAAATTATTAACTGGTAGTTTTTTTCCTACCAATAGGGTTTCTCTTATATATATATATATATATATATATATATATATATATATATATATATATATCTGGGAGGGTTTAGTTACTATGATATTACTAATTAATATTTTACATGATGGAATTTAAACACTCTCCTTTGTTGAGACGTTACTGTCTTTCTTGCAAAGTCATTTTATTTTTTTTTTGTGTACTGGCTGGGGGAGGGAGAGACGAGTCCAACAGAGCGGCCCATGACTTCGCACCTATCTTAGTTCGTTTGCCTTTTTTTCGGGCTTTTGGGAAGGTGGGTTAGGTTTAGAGTTAGGAGTCTTTTCCTATTGGGTAGTTTCGGAGCATGCGTATTTTCTATATGGCTGTATTCTTCATCACCGCCATCTTTGATAATCCCGTATTGGTATGTGTTCTGCGCATGTATAAAGTAAATTGGAATAAAATTATAGTATGGCAGCTAAACGGATTAATGTAATAAGTTGGAATGTACGTGGTTGGAATCATCCTATTAAATGAAAATAGACCTTTAAAATTATTAATCGATTCCAACCTGATATAATTTTTGCTCAGGAGACGCATATCAGGGCGGGAGATCAAAATAAATTTTTTCGCTGGTGGAAGGGAATACAACTCCATGCTACCTCTCATAGCAAAACTAGGGGCGTGTCTATCTTTATTAAATCTAATATATTTACTCAAGAGGATATTGAATCAGATTCTAATGGTAGATTTTTAATTGTTAAAGGGGTGATTTGTAATAGAAAGGTTGTTTTGGTTAATTTGTATGATCCTAATTTAGATGATCCTTCATTTTTAAAAAAAATATTTGCTTTACTGCCAGATTTAAATGAGTATATGTTGATAATGGGTGGGGATTTTAGCTGTTGTTTAACTCCTATGATCGATAAGAGCTCAACTAATCAACGACTTCCAAATCATTCTGCGTCAGTTATTAACTCCTTATTGACCGATTTTGGGTTGATCGAATTATGGAGGCATTTACACCCTGATAACAGAGAATATTCTTTTTTTCATATGTTTATAAAAATATTCGAGGATTGATTATATCATAGTTGATCGCCGTCTTTTGCCTAAAGTTAAAAACTGTGTAAATGACGCTATTGCTATATCTGATCATGCACCTTTGAGTTTGTTCTTTGAATTTGACAATGTCATTTTTGGCCGTCCACTATGGTGCATGTCTCAGACTTTATTGCAAAACTCTGACTTTATCAGTTTTATCGAAAGCCAGATAAAAGAATTTTTTCTTTTTAATGATATAGGAGGTATGTCTAAATTAATTATATGGGATACATTCAAAGCATTTTTACGTGGTCAGATTATTTCTTATTCAACTAAACTTAAAAAACAGACTAAAGCAGAATCAGATAAAATTTGAAAACAAATTAAAGATTTAGATAATATCTATGCGACTTCATGTAATATTAACTTATTTTAAAAAAGGTGGAACTTCAATCACAATATAACCTATTATTAACTCATCCAATTGAAGGTTATCTACTTAAGTTAAAGAGCCAATTTTATATGTTTGGAGATAAAAATAATAAACTACTTGCATCTCAATTAAAATCAGCTGGAGCCAAGAGGCAAATTTTGAAAATTCGTAGAAAAGATGGTACCCTGGCTCGGGATTATGAAGAAATTAATAAGATTTTTCAAGATTTTTATACTGAACTTTATAAATCTCAATGTCCAGTAGACTCTTCTGAAATGAATGCTTTTTTTTTACAAAAGATTGCTTTTCCTAAAATTTCTGCTGAGGATCAAAAAACTCTTGATGCCCAAATTACTGAATCCGAAATTCATAAATCTATTTTCTCAATGCAATCTGGTAAGGTCCCGGGACTTGATGGTTATCCTGTAGAATTTTATTTAAAAATTGGAAAATTGCTTTCTCCATATATGTTGGAGATGTTTAAAGAATCTTTTGTGAAAAGTGATTTACCCTCTACTTTTTATGAAGTTTCTATTTCTTTAATTCTCAAAAAGAATAAAGATCCTACTGATTGTGCCTCAAACAGACCTATTTCATTATTGAATGTTGATGCTAAGATTCTCTCAAAGATAATGGCCAATTGGTTGGAGAGTTTTTTGGATAAAATCATTTTTTAAAGATCAAACAGGCTTTAAAAAGGGTCATTACTCTTTCTCAAATGTTCAGAGATCATTTAACATTATATATTCACCTTCTTCTAAAACTCCACAATGCGTTATATCTTTGGATGCTGAAAAAGCATTTGATCGAGTCGAATGGAAATATTTATTTAATGTTTTAGAAAAAATTTGGTTTTGGTATCGATTTTAATAATTGGATTAAAATGATATATAAAGCTTCTATTACTACTGTTGTCACTAATAACTGTAGGTCTCCTTTTCTTCAGCTATCACGGGGGACAAGACAAGGTTGTCCATTAAGTCCTTTGTTATCTAACTTAATATTAGAACCTCTTGCTATTGCTCTTCGTGAAGCTGAAAATATTCATGGGATTTTTGTGAATGAGACCATGCACAAGATCTCTCTTTACGCTGATGATTTATTGGTATATATATCTAAGCCCGATGAATCTATTCCTGCTTTGCTAAAATTATTTGACAAATTCAGAGCCTTTCAGGATATAAAATAAATTTTAGTAAAAGTGAATTACTTCCTTTAAATGAATCTGTCTCTATATATGATAATATTCCTTTTAAAGTTACGGATACTTTTAGATATTTAGGTGTTACAATTACTAAAAAAAATAAGGATCTTTATAAAGCCAATTTTCCTCCTTTAGTGGACTCTATGAAATGCTCCTTTAGTAGATGGAGCCCACTTACATTTTCACTTGTTGGTCGTATTCATGTAGTTAAAATGATGATTTTACCAAATTTTTTATATTTATTTCAGAATATTCCTGTTTTTTGACTAAGAAGTTTTTTGATCGGATTGATTCTATTATTCTATCTTTTATTTGGGATAATATAAGACCAAGAATGGGTAAATGTCATTTGCAAAAGTTGAAAAAGGATGGAGACCTCTCTTTGCCTAATCTAAGATTGTATTATTGGGCTGTTAATTTGTGATTTGTGTCCTTTTGGTTATATTGAGGTGATAGGAATGATCGGCCAATCTGGGTAGACCAGGAACTGAGAGCTGTGGAACAGTTTTATTTAACTTCATTATTAGGAGTTGCTCTACCTATACAATTAGCTAAAGTTGTTAATTTAAACCTATATCCTATGTTAAGCACTCTTTACAAATTTTGATCCAGTGCCACAATTTTTTTAAATCATAAAAAGTTTAAACTTTGTAGTTTAATTCATCATAATTACTTTTTTAAACCTTCTTGGAGTGATCCAATTTTTTTACTTTGGAAAAATAAAGGTATTAATTCTTCTTCGGATTTATTTTAAGAAGGCAGATTGATGTCTTTTGAACAATTAGTTGATAAATATTCTCTCTCATATTCACACTTTTTACAATATCCAAGTTAGACATTTTTTACAAAAATATTTAGGTAATTTTCCCTACAGATTGGAGGCTGACTTGCTAGATACTATTATGAATATGAACCCCTCGTTAAAAGGTTCTATTGGAAGAATTTATAATTTATTTTTACAATGGGATAAGCGTCCTTTACTTAAGATTAAACAGGATTGGGAGAAGGAACTCAATTTGACTTTTATATGGGAGGATTGGACACGGATTTTGAAGCTGGTTAACTCTTCTTCGATCTGTGCTAGTCATTCACTGATTCAATTGAAAATTGTAGATCGTTACCATTTGACGAAGGTGAGACTTTCTAAAATATTTCCCAATGTTGACAAGTATTGTGATAGATATATAACAGACATAGCTACACTGACACATATGTTCTGGCCATGTTCTATATTAAAACAGTTTTGGAAGTCAGTCTTTTCGACAATTTCTGAAGCACTCAGAATCAATTTACAACCTAATAAGTTGACTATGCTTTTTGGAATAATTCCTCAAAATATCAATGTCTGACCAACATGTTATTGCGTTTGTTACATTGATAGCTAGGAGGGCCATCTTGTTGAAATGGACGGATATTGTCAGCTCCTACTTTGTCACAATGGTTCTCTCAAGTGATGCTGTGTCATCACTTTGGAGAAAATGTTGGAGAAAATTAGAAGTCGAACCTTTGAACCTTTATTTGATTTTGAGAAGGGATGGGGCTCATTTGCTCGTTATTATCATTTCAGTTAACTGATAGATTCCCTCCACGATCTAAATGCAAATTTTTTTGATATATCTTTTTTCCTTGATGGCGGTTTGATATTTATTTTTAGAAGCTTTTTGTATGATGCATGGCTCTGGGGTTGTACCTCCAATGGGTTTCTTATTTTTCTGTCACTTTTCTTGCTTAGTAGGGTTTTTTTAATTCACAAAATTTTCAATCCTGAAGATAATTTCCTCTTTTATGAGGCATTGTAAGTGCTGTTACTTCAATGTACTTGTGCTATTTTTGAATAATAATAATAAAAAGATCTGAAAAGGATTCACACTCGCATCTCCAGACCATCACCACATTCCAAGCTGACACCATCTTGTCTTCCAGCCTTCCATTTTGTGTTACACATCTTAGCATATTCCAAAGAGGAATTGGAATTTAACCCATTCCTTACAATGGTGTAATTTCCACTTGGTTGTTACGCATCACAGATTTCACAATCTGTATTATTCAAATTACATGAACAGAACACTTACAAATAACCAAAAGGTGCAGAAAAACCAACCACGTCATTCAGTAACATGTACCGTCCTCCCAGCCAGACTGCAGTTTGGTTTTACTGTTGAAGGGCCGAGGAAAGAAGCTGCAGAAAGTTGTGAACTCAGTCAGTTCCATCAGAGATACTAGTCTCTGTATCATCCAGAATATTCAGTGATTCAAAAAGGCATGATTAAGGACCCCATCACCCAGTACATGCCCTCTTCTCATTGCTACCATTAGGAAGGAGGTACATGAGCCTGAAGGCACACACTCAGTGATTCAAAAACAGCTTCTTCCCCTCTGCCATCAGACATAAGACTTCTGAATTAACATGAAGTCATGAACACTACCCCACTACTACTTTTTGCACTACTTATTTATCACACACACTCACATGCATATGCCTACACACACTTACACATGCACAGACTGCGCGCACGCACACACACACAAGTATATACTCGCTGCACTTCACAGTTTTTATTATTATGTATTCCAATGTTCCGCTACCGCAAAAACAAAAACACAAGAAGGGCTGAGAGTGAACTGCTGACTTTTTCGGGATGAAGGGAGATTTTTACTACTCGGGTAAAGAGAGGCGAGACTGTGCAGGCGTGTGACGTCAGCCAGTGGAGCGCGAAAGTTTAAACAGAAAGCAGCCATATCCAGCAGGCAGCGTCGAGCAGGCTTTGGCTCAACAAGCTTAGGAGGTGACAAGGCGAGGTAGGAAGTATGTGTGTGAGGCCAGTTTTCTGTGCTCCGTGTCAGATGTGGGGCGTGCTGGAGTCTCCCAGCTTCCCGGACGGCCATATCTGTACCAGGTGTGTCGAGCTGCAGCTCCTTAAGGGAAAGTGTTAAGGAACTGTTAAGGAAGTGTTAAGCTCGATTACCTTCGTCTGGTCAGGGAGAGCGAGGAGGTGACAGAGTGGAGTTACAGGAAGGTGGGGTCACACTGGGGACACGGGAGGCAGACAGGTAGGTCACAGTCAGGAGGGGGAAGGGGAAGAGACAGGTACTAGATCCTGGAAAGTGTAATAATAACAGAGTTGTTGTGATGGGAGATTTTAATTTCCCAAATATCGATTGGCATCTCCCTAGAGCGAGGGGTTTAGATGGGGTGGAGTTTGTTAGGTGTGTTCAGGAAGGTTTCTTGACACAGTATGTAGATAAGTCTACAAGAGGAGAGGCTGGACTTGATTTGGTAATGGGTAATGAACCTGGTCAGGTGTCAGATCTCTCAGTGAGAGAGCATTTTGGAGATAGTAATCATAATTCTGTCTCTTTTACAATAGCATTGGGGAGAGATAGGAACAGACAAGTTAGAAAAATGTTTAATTGGAGTCAGGGGAATTATGAGGCTATCAGGCAGGAAACTGGAAGCTTAAATTGGAAACAGATGTTCTTAGGGAAATTTATGGAAGGAATGTGGCAAATATTCAGGGGATATTTCTGTTGAGTTCTGTATAGGTACGTTCCAATCAGACAGGGAAGTTATGGTAGGGTACAGGAAACATGGTGTACAAAGGCTGTAATAAATCTAGTCAAGAAGAAAAGAAAAGCTTACAAAAGGTTCAGAGAGCTAGGTAATGTTAGAGATCTAGACGATTATAAGGCTACTAGGAAGGAGCTTAAGACGGAAATTAGGAGAGCCAGAAGGGGCCATGAGAAGGCCTTGGCAGGCAGAATTAAGGAAAACCCTAAGGTATTCTACAAGTATGTGAAGAGCAAGAGGATAAGATGTGAAAGAATGGGACCTATCAAGTGTGACAGTGGGAATGTGTGTATGGAACTGGAGGAAATAGCAGGGGTACTTAATGAATACTTTACTTCAGTATTCACTATGGAAAAGGATCTTGGTGATTGTAGCGATGACTTGCAGCAGACTGAAAAGCTTGAGCATGTAGATATTAAGAAAGAGGATGTGCTGGAGCTTTTGGAAAGCATCAAGTTGAATAAGTCGCCGGGACTGGATGAAATGTACTCTAGACTACTGTGGGAGGCGAGGATCTTTGCATCATCAATGAGGATGGGAGAGATTCTGGAGGATTGGAGGGTTGTGGATGTTCTTCCTTTATTCAAGAAAGGGAGTAGGGATAGCCCAGGAAATTATAGACCAGTGAGTCTTAACAGAGAGTTTGGTAAGTTTATGGAGAAGATCCTGAGAGGCAGGATTTATGAAAACTTGGAGAAGTATTATATGATTAGGAATAGTCAGCATGGCTTTGTAAAGGGCAGGTCGTGCTTTACAAGCCTAATTGATTTTTTTTTAAGATGTGACTAAACACATTGATGAAGGAGGAGCAGTAGATGTAGTGTATATGGATTTCAGCAAGGCATTTGATAAGGTACCCTATGCAAGGTTTACTGAGAAAGTAAGGAGGCATGGGATTCAAGAGGACATTGCTTTGTGGATTCAGAACTGGCTTGCCCACAGAAGGCAAAGAGTGGATGTAGACAGGTCATGGATGCTGGTGACCAGTGGAGAATCTCAGGGAACAACACACACAAAATGCTGGTGGACCACAGCAGGCCGGGCAGCATCTATAGGGAGAAGCGCTGTCGAAGTTTTGGGCCGAGACCCTTCGTCAGAGAATCTCAGGGATCTGTTCTGGGACCCTTACTCTTCGTGATTTTTATAAATGACCTGGATAAGGAAGTGGAGGGATGGATCAGTAAGTTTGCTGATGACTCAAAGGTTGGAGGTGTTGTGGATAGTATGTAGGGCTGTCAGGGGTTATAGCAGGATATTCATAGGATGCAAAACTGGGCTGAGAAGTGGCAGATGGCGTTCAACCCATATAAGTGTGAAGTGGTTCAGTTATTATGTCAAATATGATGGCAGAATATAGTAATAATTGTAAGACTCTTGGCAGTATGGAGGATCAGAGGGATCTTGGGGTCCGAGTCCATAGGACGCTCTAAGCAGCTGCGCAGGTTGACTCTGTGGTTAAGAAGGTGTATGATGTATTGGCCTTCATCAATCATGGAATTGAACTTTGTAGCCTGGAGGTAATGTTGCAGATTTTTTGGACCCTAGTCAGACCCCACTTGGAGTACTGTGCTCAGTTCTGGTAGCCTCACTACAGGAAGGATGTGGAAGCCATAGAAAAGGTGCAGAGGAGATTTACAAGGATGTTGCCTGGATTGGGGAGCATGCCTTATGAGAATAGGTTGAGTGAACTTGGCCTTTTCTCCTTGGAGCGAAGGAGGATGAGAGGTGACCTGATAGAGGTGTACAAGATGATGAGAAGTATTGATCCAATGGATAGTCAGAGGCTTTTTTCCCAGGGCTGAACTGGTTACCACAAGAGGACACAGGTTTAAGGTGCTGGGGAGTAGGTAAAGAGGAGATGTCAGAGGTAAGATTTTTACTCAGAGAGTGGTGAGTGCATGGAATGGGCTGCCAGCAACAGTCCTGGAGGCAGGTACGATAGGTTCTTTTAAGAGGCTTTTATATATGTACATGGAGCTTCGCTCCTGAATTTCTGAATGAGGCTACCATGGGGAACTTTGTCAAACATCTTACTAACATCCACGCACACTACATCCATTGTTCCACCTTTGTTAATGTGCTCTGTCACATCCTCAATCAATTCAGTCAGGCTAGTGAGATATGACTTATCCATCACAACGCCTTGCTGGCTATCCCTAACCCCGCCCATTAGATCCCTAATCGGTCCAAATGCTCGTAAATCCTGTCTCTAAAAATCTTCTCCAATAATTTGCCCACCATTTATTAAGACTTACTGGTGTATAATTCAAAGGATTATCCCTACTCCTTTTCTTGAAGAAAGGAATAATATTTGCCACTCAAACTTTACACTGGGTTTCACACAACCCAAAAACCTTACAGTTTAGTGTGACTGAGTGATTCGACCAGTTTACCTTCATAAACTTTCCTTCAGTGTTGCTTGCAGGGATCTACAGAGGCACCAGGAACCAGCATTGGCATGATACCCCGTGACCCAGCTGTAGAGATTCTGTTCCACTGGCCCCTCTCCGGACGGTGACTGGGTGAACTGGCCAGCAAGCTGTTGGCTGCTTTAAGAACATTGGTCACTGGTTTCATTTCCCTGTGGGGGCAGACCAGGGGTGTTGGGTGGAACTAGAAGGGTAGTTCCTGTTCCTGCTACCTTACATCTCCAGTGAAGGGCTTTGGTTTTCTTGAGGCATTGAAAGTGTGTGTTTGTATGTGGGCAGCTGGTAGGATGCTCTTGGTCTCTGCCAACATCATGCTGAGCTCTACACTCTGGCACTTGTGCATGGCCTGGCCCTCATCCATGCCCAACCAGGAGCTACAGCCTTTGGTGAACTTCCCACTCATGGGCTGGTAGTGAGCCACAGCCCTCAGTGAGCTCTACACGAATGCCGTGGCTGTGACCCACGTCTCTCATTGAGCTTCAGACACATGACCTGGAGCTGACCCAAAGCTGGCGATGAGCTCCATGGTGGTGACCCACAGCCCAAGGCTTGGCAGTGTCAGAAGGTTGAAATAAATTGGCAGAATCTGAAAATGCTCAATACATTGGGCAGCATTCTTGGGGAGAGAACATTTCAGGCACCAGGTTGGTTGGGATGACCCACGAAGTTCTAACTGCAGGTCCAGCAACCAACTTTGAGACGGTAGACCAGAGAATGGGAAATTTCTGGAAAGACTTGATGTGATGCTCCGTTATTAGTGTTCCCTGATCTTTGACTCTGTTCTTGGCCAGCCTGGAAACAACATGATTACAATTCGGCCATCCTGAAGGAATATCGGAAAAAGGAAATGCAGAAGAGACAAGACATGTACCAGTGAGTATAAAGCCATCAGTCTCTCGGGAAACAGGTCAAAATCCAGTGGTGTAGAGGAACTGTTATAACAAGGGTCATAGAATACAAGCAGGGTCTCTGTACAACCTCCTTCAAGTGATCACCCTTCCACGATGCCCTCTTTCTGGGCACAGGGTGCACCCGCCTCTGATAAGGAGGGAAAGACTGGCCTTGATGACCAGTGGTCAACGTGTGAACTCTCTGCTGTTACATGGACAGTTCAAGCTTCTGAATAAACGATCATCCCTTTAGAATAGAAATAAGTAGAATTTTTTTCAGCCAGAGAGTGGTGAATCTATCAAATTCATTGCCACAGACGGCTGTGCAAGCCGTGTCATTGGGTACATTTAAAGCGGAGTTTGACAGATTATTGATTAGTTGTGGCATCAAAGTTTGCATGGATAAGGCAAAAATTGGGTTGAAAGAGATAATAAATGAGCCATGACAGAATGGCTGAGCAGACTCGATGGGGCGTATGTCCTAATTCTGCTCCCTATATATTATTGTCTCATGGTGTTATGGAAAGAATCACAGTAGGTCACCGTGGACCATACTGAACCACACTGATCACAATGGAGCACATTGAATCATACAGTTCCAGTGGATCCTACTGCATCACAGTGGGTCAGACTGGACCATGTTGGACCATACTGAACCTCCATCAATCATAATGGACCACTGTGAAACACACAGCTGAACAATCTCTCCAATGCCAATTTCCTCAGTTTCTTTCCTCGTAGTCTATACATTCCCATGAACTCCTCACAGCTTCTACATCCCACCAACGTAGAGACAGGGTGGGTGTTGCGGGGGACTTACAGTGGCCAGTCTCAGATCAACGACCCATTGTCAGATGTACACTGTGACTAGGCTGTATTGTACCTGAACTGGTGGTGCAGACGGTGACTGTAAACATCAAATTGAACATTGTTCGTATTTCCAATTACTTCCACGAAGAGTTTGAGGAATTTTTACCTTGTGTTTTAGTTGGAGAACTTTTCCAAAAGGAATTCCAAGAAGCATTAACTGTGCAAAGAGCAGTGACTTACCGAGAGACGCAGTGATGCCATTCGGCAGGAAGGTCCGCACCTTCCTTAACATAGATGCTGCGTAAGTATTGGAACAGAATGGGCCAATGTTCAAACCCACTAAGTCTTTGTTTGGGTTGTGTGGTAAATGGGTGCCTGCAGTTTGCCCAGAGTTAGAGTCATACAGTACAGAAGCAGGCCCTTTGCCCCAACTTATCCGTGCCAACCAAGACGTCTACCACAGTTCGTGCTATTTCTCAGATTTTGGCCCATATCCCTCCAAACTTTTTCTATCCATGTACCTATCCAACTGCCTCATAAACATTGTAATTGTCCCTAGTTCAACTGCCTCCTCTGGCCACATACGGGCCACCCTCTGTTTGTTAAAATGGATCTTCAGATCTTTTCCCTCTTGCCATATACCTGTGCCTTCTAGTGTTAGACTCCCTAACCTGGGGAGGGACTGTGACCATCCAGCATATCTGCACCCCAACCTCCTACACTCTCCTGTGTCAGATTGTGCCTGACGATCACACTGGTAAGTGAGTTACTTGACCTTTCTGAGTCTCTGAACAGGAACAGGGAACATTTATCTCCCCGTCCTCACCCGAATGATGTTGATTTTTGATGGTTCAACTTCCCAGTTATCCCACTTTCCTCTTCATTCACTACCCTCTGGTTATAGCACAGCCCTATGTCAACCAGGATATCAGTATCTGCTCCCTGTTCTTCTCTTAATGTCACCCCTCAGCCTCCTTCACTCCAGGGGAAGGTCGCAACCTTATCACTCAGGCCCTCTAATCCAGACCACACCAATGTGGATACCTTCTGTACCCCTCCAGCTCAATCCCATCCTTTCCGTAGTGTACGGACCGGAAACTGCCCGCAGGACTCCGGTGCAGCCTGACTAACGTTCAGTACAGCTCAAATGGAACCTCCCAACTTTAATGCTCAGTGCCTCAGACAACACTGGCAAGCACGTCGTACACCCTCCACACTATCCTGTCTTCCTGTGTTCCCATTTTTACCAAACCAGGTCCTTGTATCCCGTGTTCAGCAGCAATCCACGGGATCCTGCCATTCACTGAGTATACCCAACCCCGACTTAACTCATGTCTCCACGTTGGAGTAATGATAAAGCAGGGCACAGACTTTGTCCCTTCCTGTGGAATGATGTGAGGTGCCTAATGAGTGTTAGTCCAACAGTCTAGATTCACTGTGATGTGCTTTTGTTGATGCAGCATTGTGGAGCTCGGACTGCAGCCACTGAAGATGTGCCATGAGGTGTGGAGTACGCTGAGTGAATTACAAACCCTCTGAGGTCAACAGAGATCCAGTGTCAGGTGAGTTCACCAGTTGCTTCATTGTCACTGTCAGCATCAGGGAGGTTCCTGTAATAAACAGAGATGTTTAGCTGGCAATCTACTTCCAATAGGAAGGGTCTGGTGCAAGAAGATTATGACCCAGCTGTGACAGATGTGATCAACAGTGTGTCTCCTCTGTTCCCTAGAATATGTGAAGAAACATTGGAAAGAAGACAGATTCTTTGGCTATCAGTACCTGAATGGATCAAACCCTGTTCTCATCGAACAATGCAGCGAGATCCCAGCAAAGTTCCCCGTTACGGATGAAATGGTCGCCCCCATCCTGGCGAAAGGCACCACCCTCCAGCAGGAGGTCCAGGTCAGACTCTGGGTTGCAGAGTGTGGGAAGCAGGAATGATACAGAGACATGAGATATGGTAGTGTTGGGGCATTACAGAAGGAGGAGTGATGTAGAGTCCCAGACCATCTCACACCATCTCACACCTTGCCGCACTGTCCCACAGTGAAACACACATGATCCTCCACTACCTGCACCGTCCCACACCCAAGTGCACCATGGGAGACTTTAATTTCCCAAATATTGTGTGGGAAAATCCAGTGACGAATGGATTACTGGAAAGTGAATTAATTGTGTTGTTGAATGATTGTTTTTTGACCCAGTGTGCTAATACAGCAACAAGACAGAAGGTCTGTCTAGATTTCATATTCTGTAACAATCAAGATAGAAGTTTGAGTAAGGAAGTCGTTCAGCCTTTAGGAGCAAGTGACCATAACATTCTAAGTAAAAAACTTTGTAGTTGGATAGCTCAGGGGCATGAATGGTTACTTAGAGAGCCAGACTTTAGATGTTTCAGAAAGGACAGGGAGGGAGGCAAAAGAGGTGGGGTATGGCACTGCTGATCAGAGATAGTGTCTTGGCTGCAGAAAAGGAGGAAGACATGGAGGGATTGTCTACAGAGTCTCTGTGGGTGCAAGTTTGGAACAGGAAGGGTCAATAACACTACTGGGGGTTTTTTACAGACCATCAGTAGTAAGAGGGACACAAGGAGCAGATAGGGAGACAGATTCTGGGAAGGTGTAATATTAGCAGGGATGTTGTGGTGGGAGATTTTAATTTCCCAAATATGATTGGCATCTCCCTACAGCAAGGGGTTTAGATGGAGTGGAGTTAGTTAGGTGTATTCAGGAAGTTTTCCTGACACAATATGTCGATAAGTCTACAGGAGGAGAGGCTGTACTTTACTTATTTTACTTTATTACTTTATTGTCACCAAACAATTGATACTAGAGCTTACAATCATCACAGTGATATTTGATTCTGCGCTTCGCATCAATAGTGAACAAATAAAAATTTAAATTATAAATCATAAATAAAACCGAGAGGCAGGTCCGAGATTTTATGAACGTACAGCCCTGATCAGGGTCAGGATCCATTCAGCAGTCTTCTCACAGTTGGAAAGAAGCTGTTCCCAAATCTGGTACTTGATCAGGTATTGGGAAATGAACCTGGTCAGGTGTCAGATCTCTCAATGGGAGAGCACTTTGGAGATAGTGATCACAATTCTATCTCCTTTCCCACAGCACTGGAGTGGGATAGGAACAGATAAGTTAAGAAAGTGTTTAATTGGAGTAAGGGGAAATATAAGGTTATCAGGCAGGATCTTGGAAGCATAAATTGGGAACAGATATTCTCAGGGAAACGTATGGCAGAGATGTGGCAAATGTTGAGGGGATACTTGCATGGAGTTCTGCATAGGTACATTCCAATGCAATATGGAAAGGATGGTAGGGTACAGGAACCGTGGTGTAAAAAGGTTGTTGAATATCTAGTCAAGAAGAAAAGAAAAGGTTATTAAGGGTCCAAAAAACTAGGCAATGATAGAGATTTTGAGGCTGAAAGGCTAGCAGGAAGGAGCTTAAGAATGAAATTAGGAGTTTCAGAAGGGGCCATGAGAAGGCATTGGCAGACAGTATTCAGGAGAACTCCAAGGAATTCTACAAGTATGAGAAGAGCAAGAGGATAAGACGTGAGGGAATAGGACTAATCAAGTGTGACGGTGGAAAAACGTGTATGGAACTGGAGGAGATAGCAGGGGTACCTAATGAATGCTTTACTTAAGTACTCACTACAGAAAAGGATCTTGGCAAATGTAAGGATGACTTACAGCAGACCGAAAAGCTTGAGCATATAGATATTAAGAAATAGGATGTTCTGGAGATTTTGGAAAACATCAAGTTGGATAAGTCACTGGGACTGGACGAGATGTACCCCAGGCTAATGTGGAAGGCAAGGGAGGTGATTGCTGAGTCTCTGGCGATGATCTTTGCATCATCAATGGGGACGGGAGAGGTTGTGGAGGATTGGAGGGTTGTGGATGTTGTTCCATTATTCAAGAAAGGGAGTAGAGATAGAGGAAATTATAGACTAGTGAGTCTTTCTTCAGTTGATGTAAGTTGATGGAAAAGATCCTGAGAGGCAGGATTTGTGAACATTTGGAGAGGCATAATATGATTAGGAATAGTCAGCATGGCTTTGTCAAAGTCATACAAGCCTGTTTGAATTTTTTCAGGATGTGACTAAACACATTGATGAAGGTAAAACCATAGATGTCGTATATATGGATTTCAGCAAGGCATTTGATAAGGTACTCCATGCAAGGCTTATTGAGAAAGTAAGGAGGCATTGAATCCACAGTGACATTGCTTTGTAGATCCAGAATTGACTTGCCCACAGAAGGCAAAGAGTGGTTGTAGAAGGGTCATATTCTGATTGGAGGTCAGTGACCAGTGGTGTGCCCCAAGGATCTGTTCTGGGACCCTTAATCTTCGTGATTTTTATAAATGACCTAGATAAGGAAGTGGAGGGATGAGTTAGTAAATTTGCTGATGACACGAATGTCGGGGGTATTGTGGAGGGTTGTCAGAGGTTACAGTGCAATATCGATAGGATGTAAAGCTGGGCTGAGAAGTGGCAGATGGAGTTCAACCCAGGTAAGTGTGAGGTGGTTTATTTTGGTAGGTCAAATATGATGGCAGAATATAGTATTAATGGTAAGACTCTTTGCAGTGTGGAGGATCAGAGGGATCTTGGTTACAAGTCCATAGGACACTCAAAGATGCTGCGTAGGTTGACTCTGTGGTTAAGAACGCATACGGTGCATTGGCCTTCATCAATCATGGGATTGAGTTTAGGAGCCGAGAGGTAATGTTGTAGCTATATAGGACCTTGGTCAGACCCCACTTGGAGTACTGTGCTCAGTTCTGGTTGCCTCACTACAGGAAGGATGTGGAAACCATATAAAGGGTGCAGAGGAGATTTACAAAGATGTTTCCTGGATTGGGGAGCATGCGTTATGAGAATAAGTTGACTAATCTTAATCTTTTCTCCTGGGAGCAACAAAGGATGAGAGGTGACCTGATAGAGGTGTATAAGATGACGAGACATTGATCGTGTGGATAGTCAGAGGCCTTTTCCCAGGGCTGAAATGGCTGACATGAGAGGGTGTGGTGACCCACTTCCCAGCGCATTCGAACCGGCTCACAAAGTGGCGCGCACCGGCATAGAGGCCGGTCCCAAAGAGGGTGCCAAGTCTGCTTCACCAGCAAGGGGAAAAGCCCGCGCGCCGGACGGGACTGTGAATACGTGCCCCCTACAGTATTCCCGCCCAGGGAGGGCGGGATCAGGAAGGCTTTAAAGCGAGGCCGCAAAGTTTGAATAAATCTCTTTTGCAACTGCAGCTCACCGACTACGTGTGGTTACTTCAGCGCTGCGTGTAGCACACCGCTACAGCTGGTGACCCCGACGGCCCAAATGATATTTGGGCCGAAGATGAACGACGCCGCATCTGTTCATGCAATTTCGTTAAAACTGCCAAGCTTCTGGACGCTGCGACCTCACCTACGGTTCCAGCAAGCAGAAGCCCAATTCCACATTCGGCAGATAACCTCGGATGCCACACGTTACTACTACATGGTGCGCTCCCTCGACCAGGAGACAGCGGCCCAGGTTGAGGAGTTCATACAGTCTCCCCCAGAGGATGGCAAATACACAGAATTCAAAGCCCTGCTCATAAGGACTTTCGGACTCTCACAGCGCGAACGAGCTGCCCGCTTACTGCACCTGGATGGTTTGGGAGACAAGCCGCCGTCGGCTTTGATGAACGAGATGCTCTCCCTGGCGGGAGGACACAAGCCCTGCCTCATGTTTGAGCAGGCATTCCTGGAGCAGCTGCCCGAGGACATTCACCTGCTGCTGTCCGTCGCGGATTTCAGCGACCCCCGGAAGGTGGCGGCCCGGGCGGAAGTGCTGTGGAAAGCCAAGAAGGAGAGTGGGGCGTCCATCGCACAGATCACCAGGCCACGCTCCCAGCAGCAAACCAGACCAGGCCCGGCCACAGAGCCCGCTAACCCCAGGGGGAGGGGTGAGGAGACCAATGAACAATGGTGTTTCTACCACCAGCGTGGGGCGCAGAAGCCCGCCGCTGTAGCCCGCCCTGCAAGTTCCCGGGAAACACCAGGGCCAGCCGCCACTGATGGCTACGGCGGCTGGCCATCGGGATAGCTTCCTGTATGTGTGGGACAAGCAGTCGGGACGCCGCTTTTTGGTCGACACCGGAGCCGAGATCAGCATCTTACCTCCGACGAGTTACGACACCCGCAACAGGGCACCGGGTCCCACCCTGAGGGCCGCGAACGGCAGCACAGTAAGGACCTATGGCACTCGTACGGTGCAGCTACAGTTCAGCTCCGGCCAGTTCACGTGGGACTTCACTCTGGCCGCCGTAGCCCAACCGCTCCTGGGAGCGGATTTTTTGCGAGCGCACAGCCTACTGGTCGACCTGCCCAGGAAGAGACTGGTTCACGCCGAGACCTTTCAAACGTTCTCCCTGGGAGAAGCCCAGTTGCCGGCCCCACACCTGGACTCCATCACGATGTCCGACAACGACTTCACCTGGTGGATTTCCCATCGGTTCTGGCACCGCAGTTCACGGCAGCCATGCCCAGACACGGCGTACAGCACCACATCCCGACACAGGGACCACCCCTCCACCCCTGTGCTCGAAGGCTTCCCCCGGATAAGCTCCGACTGCCAAAGGAGGAGTTCAAGAGGGTGGAGGAATTGGGGATCATATGGCGGTCCGACAGCCCATGGGCCTCCCCCCTGCACATGGTGCCCAAAGCGACAGGGGGCTGGAGACCATGCGGCGACTACCACAGGCTGAACGAGGCTACAACACCAGACCGCTACCCTGTGCCGCACATTCAGAACTTTGCAGCAAACCTGCACGGCGCACGGATCTTCTCCAAGGTAGACCTCGTCCGAGGATACCATCAAATCCTGATGCATCCTGACGACATCCCCAAAACAGCACTCATCACCCCGTTCGGCCTTTTCGAGTTCCTCTGCATGCCGTTCGGCCTAAAGAATGCAGCAAGGACGTTTCAGCGGTTAATGGACGCGGTGGGATGCGACCTGGACTTCGCTTTCATCTATTTGGACGACATCCTCATAGCCAGCAGCAGTCGTCAGGAGCATCTGTCCCACCTCCGTCAACTCTACGCCCAACTGAGTGAATATGGCCTGACAATCAACCCGGCCAAATGCCAGTTCGGGCTCGACACCATCGACTTCCTGGGCCACAGGATTACTAAAGATGGGGCAACCCCTCTGCCCGCCAAGGTAGACGCAGTCCGCCATTTACCCCGACCCGACACAATCAAAGGCCTTCAAGAATTCGTGGGTATGGTAAATTTCTACCACCGCTTCCTCCCTTCAGCTGCCCGAATCATATGCCCCCTGTTCGCCCTGATGTCCGGTAAGGTCAAGGACATTACCTGGGACGAGGAGTCCGCCACCGCTTTCATTAAAACCAAAGAAGCCTTGGCAAACGCCACGATGCTAGTGCACCCCAGAATGGACGTCCCTACCGCCCTCACAGTGGACGCATCCAACACGGCAGTTGGTGGAGTGCTGGAACAACTCATCGAGGGTCACTGGCAACCCCTGGTGTTTTTCAGCAAACACCTGCGACCACCCGAGCTCAAATACAGTGCTTTCGACTGGGAACTGTTGGCGCTATACCTGGCAATCCGGCATTTCAGGTACTTCTTAGAAGGAAGGCCCTTCACCGCGTTCACGGACCACAAACCACTTACCTTCGCGTTCACGAAGGCATCCGACCCCTGGTCGTCCCGCCAGCAGCGACATCTGTCCTTCATCTCCGAATACACGAAGGATGTCCGGCATGTCTCGGGAAAGGACAATGTCTTGGCAGATGCCCTCTTCCGCCCTAACATCCAGGCCCTGTCCCAGGGGGTAGACTATGAAGCGCTGGCGGAGGCGCAGCAGGCAGACGAGGAGATCCCTAGTTACAGGACTGCAGTCTCTGGTTTGCAGCTCCAGGACCTCCCCGTAGGCCCAGGTGAGAGGACCCTACTCTGTGACGTCACCACCGGCCAACCCTGTCCCGTCGTCCCGGCTGCGGCGCGTTTTCGACTCCATTCACAACTTAGCACACCCCTCCATCAGGTCAACCATCCGGATGGTCTCCAGCAGGTTCATTTGGCACAGACTCCGCAAGCAGGTCAGTGAATGGACCAAGACGTGCATACACTGCCAAACAGCCAAGGTGCAGCGGCACACCAAAGCTCTGCTGCAGCAGTTCCACCCCACCCGCCGGCGTTTCAACCACATTCATGTGGATATCGTGGGCCCCCTGCCAGTGTCGCGAGGAGCGCGGCACCTCCTGACTATCGTGGACCGATTCACAAGATGGCCAGAGGCGATCCCGCTCACGGACACCACCTCTGAATCTTGCGCCCAGGCACTGATTGCCACCTGGGTATCTCGCTTTGGGGTACCGGCCCACATTACCTCCGACAGAGGCGCCCAGTTCACCTCCAGCCTGTGGTCAGCTATGGCCAGCCTTTTGGGGACACAGCTGCACCACACCACTGCCTACCACCCACAGTCGAACGGACTAGTGGAGCGTTTCCACCGTCACCTAAAGTCGGCTCTCGTGGCCCGCCTCAAAGGGCCGAACTGGGTGGACGAGCTTCCCTGGGTCCTGCTCGGAATCCGCACGGCGCCCAAAGACGATCTGCACGCCTCGTCGGCCGAGTTGGTGTATGGCGCACCCCTGGTCGTCCCAGGGGAGTTCATACCAGCCCCAAGGGGGCAAGAGGAAGAACCCGCAGCAGTCCTGGGCAGACTACGTGAGAGGCTCGGTAACCTGGCCCCTATACCCACTTCGCAGCATGGGCAGAACCCGACCTGCGTACCCAAAGACCTGCGAAACTGTAAGTTCGTTTTTGTATGACGGGGCGGACATCGGGCACCACTACAGCAGCCCTACGAGGGGCAGTCAGAACATAACGGGTCCACATTCGTACTGAACATTGAGGGGAAAGAGGAGGTTTTCACGGTGGACCGACTCAAACCGGTCCATTTGGACGTGGCGCAGCCGGTCGAGATTCCGGCACCGCAGCACAGAGGCAGACCTCCCAGAGTCCGACCCAGACTGTGGACATTGGGGGGTGTATCGCTGGTTCTGGGGGGGTGGTTTATGTGGCGAAAATAGAGTGTTATTGGTAGCTCTAGGTAATTTCTATAGTAATGACATGTTCGGCACAGCTTTGTGGGCCGAAGGGCCTGCATTGTGTTGTAGGCTTTCTAGGTTTCTATGTTTCGATAACAAATAAACTAGCCAAGTTTTGCAGATGACACAAAATTACGGGGGTGAGCTGATAACATTCAGACAGCAGAATCAATGCAGTTAGATCTGAACAAAATCCAGTTATGCCTTCCTCTGAAGGACTTTGAGAATTAGACAGGGAGTGTCAAGGATACCTCCTCTTGTAAGATTCCTTTACACAGACACTGAAGCGACCGTTCCTCGTTCTCTTCCAGAATGGCAATATCTTCATCGTTGACTACGTGTTACTGAATGGAATTGCAGCCAACACAAAGCCAAATCAGCAATACCTCGAAGCACCGATGTGTCTCTTGTACCTGAATCCAAGAAATGAATTAGTTCCCATTGCAATCCAGGTATGGACTCTAATCCTCCTCTTCCCTTTCCCTCTGCAACTCTCCTTTTCTCATTCTCCCTTCTCCACCTCTTTCCCTCACACGCTACTCGCCATTCATCTCCCACCACCCTCAACCTCCATCTCCCTCCCTCTCCCTCACCCCCGTCTTGCATACACCCCTCATCATGCACATACCCCAACTATCACCTGCCCCCATCTATCAACCCATGTCCATCACCCACCCATCTATCACATCCCCTGTCTGTCACATCCTCCAGTTATCACCTTTTCCCCCAACTATGACACCCCACCACGTCTATCACCCTCCCCCATCTATCAGCACCCCCTGTCTGTCACCCTTCTGTGTCTCACACCCTATCTCTCGCCCACCCCATCCCTCACACAACCCCAGTCTCTGATCCCCACTCATCAGTCTTTCACACAACTCTCGTCTCTCACACCCCACCATCTTTCACAGTATGTCTCACCTCTTATAGCCCCCACCCACCCTGTCACTCTCCCATGTCTCTCACTCCCAACTTCTCTCATCCCCATTTCTCACCCCTCCCAGGTCTTACAAACCCCACCCCATCAACACTACTTCTCCTCCTACAGAAGCCACTCCAGTTTCCCAGCAGGTAGTTTGCAGAAAGCTTGATGACCCTCGGCCCTCCCAATCACTAGAGCCTCCTGTCGTAGGATCTCCAAACTGGACCTTCTGAGCAATTCTGTGTTCCCTACTTGGCTGAAGCATTCAGTCTTACTCGCTGCAGTTTCCAGCCCTGATGTCTGTCTTTCCTTCCTCACGGCCCACCCCATCATGTTACTGGAAGCTGCACAGCAAATCTTTCAGTGAAGGGAATTATTGCTGCTAGAAAGTTTTAATAGGAGTCACCCACTCCCATCAGCTCGATCAAATGCCCTACTGAGCCAATCCCTTCTGCCCACAAGATATTCCTATCTCTCCATTTCCTGCACCTCCATATGCCTATCCAAGAGCCTCAGACTCCTCTGTCATACTTAACCCCACCACCACCCCTCACAGTGTATTCCAGGTGACCACCAGTCTTTAAAAATATTGAACCGCAATTCCCCTTTGAACTTAAACTCTCTCATCTTAAATGCATGCCTTCTTGGATTGAACATTTCAACCCTGGTGGAAAGATACCATCTGTCTTAAAAATCAACGCATCTCAGAAACTTATAAGCCTCTGTCGGGCCTTCCCTCAACCCCACCGCTGCTTAGGAAACAATTTAAATTTGCCCAGCCTCTCCTTACGGTGCATGCGCTCTAAGACAGGCAGCATCACTGTAAATCTCTACTGTGCCCTCTCCAAAGCCTCTAATCGGTGAAGGGAAAAGGCAAGGCTATATGGGAGGGGAGAGACAGATTGATCTCGGAGTAGGTTAATGGATTAGCAGAATATTGTGGGCCAAAGGGCCAGTAGTGTGTTCCAGAGCTCCATGTTCTATGTACTCTGATGTATCTAGAATTTTATAAAGCTTTCAAAGATTTGTTTTATCTGTCAAGTGTACATCGAAACATACAGAGAAATGCATCTTTTTGCGTTAAATCAAATCAGTGAGGATTGTGCTGGGCAGGCCGCAGTTGTTGTCATCATAGTATGTCCACTACTCAATAGCCCTGACCGTACATCTTTGGAAATGCGTCTTTGAAACGTGGGAGGAAAGCAAAGCACCTGGAGGATACACACACGGTCATGGGGTGAACATACAAACTCCTTCTAGACAACGACGGTGATCGAACCCTAATCAGTGAAAGCTGGTGTTGTGAGTGATTGTGCTACACTACCAACCTGCAACGTAACTTTCTGACTCATGAACTCAGTATCTCGACTAATAAAGGCAAGCATGCCTTCTGAGATCTTTACCACCCGAACAACCTGTGCAGCCACTTTCAGAGAGTTATGGATCTGGACTCCAAAGCCCCTCTGTACAACACTCGTATTAACATTGTGCTGGCTCTTCACATTTGAGCTAGCAAAGTGCAATACTCCACATTAGCTCGGGTTAAACTCTATCCGCCTTTTCTCCACACATCTCTACAAGTGATCTATATGCTGCTGTATTCTTTGCCAGTCTTACACACTATTTACAACACACCAATCTTCAGATCATCTGCAAACCTAATCACCTACCAACATATTCATCCAGATCACTTATAAACATTCAAACAGCAGAGGTCCCTGCATGGATCCCTGCAAAGCACCACTATTCACAGAGTTCCAGTCATTGCAAGTCCGATCAATCACTACGCTCTGTCTTCTGTGGACAAGCCAGTTTTGAATCCAAATAGTCAAGTCACTGTGGATACCATGACTCTTAATCTTCTGGATGAGCCTTTCCTGAGGAACCTTGTCAAAGGCCTGACTAAAATCCACGTAGACAATCTTCATCACACTCCACCTTCATCACCCACCCTCGTCACCTTGTCAAAAATCCAATCAAGGTAGTAAGACACAACTCGTCCTGCACAAAGCCAAGCTGACTGTCCCAAATTAGGCCACACTTTTCCAATTGCTGGCACATCCAAGCCCTAAGAATTCTCTGCAATAACTTCCCCACCACTGATGTGAGATTTCCTCTAGAGGGGTATATAGTTTCCAGGATTATCTCTGGTTACCTTATAAAATATAGGAACAACCTTAGCTACTGACCAGTCCAACAGTATCTTGCCTGTGGCCAGAGAGGACACCAAGGTGACACATGGATAAAAGGAAAACGGAGGGCTATGTGTGAGGGAAGCATTAGATTGATCTTAGTCAAGGTGTAGAGGTCAACACCACTTCATGGGCCAAGGCACACGGTACTGCCATACCAGAGACACGTGGTGCATGCAGCAGGAATATTCCATGTTCTGAGCTCTTGATCAAGGCTCCAGCATTCTCAGCTCTTTCCTCTCAATAATCTGGGGTATAACTCATCAGACTCTGGGACCTAGCCACTGTAATGTTCTTTAGACTGTATTTCCTCATGATAACTGGCCCTTTGAGTGTAAAATTCTCTCCCTCCATCTTTTCGGGAGGGACCACCTCAACATAGTTCATAACTCTGCAGTGTGGGACATGAGGTTCTCAATCACCTGGGATTCACCACCACCCTGGGTAGCTGTTAACAACAGATGCAGGAAATCAGGCACAATACAACAAACTGCCGAAAGGACTCAGCAGGTCAGGTGGCATCTATTGAGAATCTCTTGTGTTTCTGATCTGTGTACATTGCTCTGTTAACGGAGGGATTCAGTTGGCCCTGTCCCTCAATTTTCTTCAAAATCCTTTCGGCTCACAGCAAATATCATCTGTAAATTGTGTGTTTGACAGCTCAAACAGGAGCCGGGTCCAGAGAACCCCATCTTCCTTCCGACGGACAGCAAATACGACTGGCTGCTGGCCAAGGTCTGGGTTCGTCACGCTGATACACAGGTCCACCAGCTCGTCTCACACCTGCTGAACACTCATCTGTTTGCCGAAGTCTTCTGCATCGCCACCCTCCTGAAGCTTCCGAGCGCACACCCGATCTTTAAGGTATTTTCAGATGGTCTATTGTACTGAACAGGGGAGCCTTTCCAGTGACAGAAGCATTGCCGGGATTCGCCAGAGTTCGATCTCCTCCGCGTATAGAGGTGTCCACGGTGATTTCTGTTGTGTGTGGAGATTAGAATGTGCAAGAAGAACCGGCCGACCGTGGCAGATGTCTGACGAATCCCATTTGCTTGTCCAGTCCATGTCCCTCCATCTCCTGCCTGTCTGAAGGCTTCGCAAAGACCTGTGTTGTATCTGCCTCCACCACCACCCCAGCCAGCGCATTCCAGATACCCACCATTCGTTGTTTGAAAACCTGCCTGGCAAATGTTACTTTTGCCTTCCCCCTCTCACCTTAAATCAATGCTCATTAGTATTTCACATCTTATCTCCGGGAAAATTGTGTGTGTGTGTGTGTGTGTGTGTGTGTGTGTGTGTGTGTGTGTGTGTGTGTGTGTGTGTGTGTGTGTGTGTGTGTGTGTGTGTGTGTGTGTGTGTGTGTGTGTGTGTGTGTGTGTGTGTGTGTGTGTGTGTGTGTGTGTGTGTGTGTGTGTGTGTGTGTGTGTGTGTGTGTGTGTGTGTTTTTGCCTTCTGCTTTAACGAAAGCTGGTGATGCACCTCAGAGACGAGCAATGGAAACACGCGTGTGAGACGTTCCATCAGTGACAAGGATGAGCTGAAGATCTTGCTCACATCCCGTTAACTAATGTACACCGTAGCCACTTACTTAAAGTGTTTGAATTATGGGGCAGACTTGCCGCCTCTCAATGTGCAGCAGAAATGGCCGATGACATTGCTTGTGTCTTTATCTTGGGTAAAGTTACTCAAAATGTGCTCAAACCTTTAATATTACAGCTTCTGATGCCTCACCTGAAATTCACTTTACACATCAACACCGAAGCAAGAGGTCTCCTGATCTCAGAGGGTGGGATCTTTGATCAGGTGAGCATCTTATTTCAATACTTTTTTTAATTGAAAGAGTTTTTTTGTAACTTCCACACCAGGACTACCAGACTCAAAGGTAATTACCTTCCTCAAGTAGTGAAGCTGACTGACGTCACCAACCACTAACCCACCCCTCCACAACCCCACCATCACTACCTCTGCCACTGTGGTTCCACAGTGAGCGTCCAGTAATCCAAGAGTCTGGAGGCTGATGTACTGGACTGTCAGTCACCTTATGTACAGACACTCCTGTGCCCAGCATCACTCTGCGGACATGCAATCAATCGGTGTACTGTACATAAGCTATCTTATATATTTATATTTATTGTGTGCTTTTATTATTGTGTTCTTTATCTCATTGCATGTTTTTGTCCTGCATTGGATCTGGAGTAACAATCATTTCATTCTCATTTACACTTGAGTCTTGGAAATGACATTAAACAATTTTGAATCTTGAGGGTTCAAAGTCACATAGTCGCGCACCACAGAAACAGGCCATTCGGCCCACCACGACCATACTGACACACACTAATTCCCTTGGCCAGGACTTTGTCTGTAGTCTTTTATCACTGACCCGAGAGCTTGTCCTGATATTTCTTAAACACTGTGATCACCTTCGCCTCTGGCACTGTGTTCCTGATTCCAACATCCTTCCAGGTTAAAAACAATGTTCCTTGCAACCCCGTAACCATTTCACCCCTGAAGTTAATACTTGTCCCTGGGTCTTAGACGCAATAACCACCGAGAAAAATTCACCCAGTCGATCTCTTCCCTCAAACCTCTCCATGGCCTGCCTCGGCCTCCTCCACTCCGAGGAAAACGGATCCACAACTCTTGTCTCTCCTCATAACTCAATCCCTCCATTCCAGGCTACGTCCTGGGTAATCCCTCAGCTTCCTCTTCCATTCAGTGTACTGAGCTGACCAGAACTCCACACGATCCACCATCTGTGTTTGCACCTCCCTGCTCCTGTGTTCATGTGTTCTGTCTAATGAAAACAAGTTTCCCATCTGCCTTCACCACCAGTCTATCTACGTGTGCTTCCACCTTCCACATTCCTGACAAGTGTTCCACCACCACCCTCCCCCCCCGATCCTTGGCCCTCCTGTGCAACCACATACCAACAGCCCCACATTATCATGTTGTGTCTACCCATGAGCTACCAAGACTGAACTCTGTTTGATTTTACCCTACCCGGTCACACTCTGACCTTCACCATCCTGTTGTCATGACAACATCACCACCATCAGTTCTGTCCCGTGTAACCTGTGAGCTTATTGAACTTCCCAAATTCCCATTCAAGTTCTCCGACAACTCTGATTCATAGTGTGAGCTCACATCAGCAAAGTGACCATGTTGGGGTCCTGGATTGTGGCAGTAGTGTAGGTGACTCTGGTTGGGATTACCAGGTTTGTGAATATGGGGAGGACTGAGTCCAGATCTGGGATCTGGAGTGCTCGTGTGCTTCCAGCTCCCTTTAATCTCACTGGCTGACTGGGAAAACTTACGCCACTGTATTACATGTTCAGAAATCCCAGCGACATCCTTGTAAATGTTGTCTGTGCTCTTTCAACCTTATTTAGATCTTTCCTGTAGGTAGGCAACCAAATCTGCACACAATACTCCAAATTAGGCCTGCACAACATCTTATATGACTTCATCATAACACCCAATCTCCAAAACTCAGTACTTTGATTGATGAAGGCCAATGTGCCAAAAGCTTTCTTTATGGCCTTATCTACTTGTGACACCACTTTCAATGAATAATAGACCTATAGTGGCAGATCCCTTTGTTCTGCCACACTCCTCAGTGCCCGACCGTTCACTGTGTCAGCCCTTCTCTGGCTGGTCCTACCGGTGCAAACTCATACTTGTCTGTATTAAATCCCATCTGCCATTTTCCAGCTGGTCCAGGTCCCACCCCAAGCTTTGATAATCTTCCTCGCTGTTCACTACACCCCCAGTCTTGGTGTCATCTGCAAATTTGTTGATCCACTTTACCACATTATCATCCAGATCATTGATATAGATGACTAACAACAAAGAACCCAGCACCAATCCCCACGGTACTCCACTAGTCACAGGCCTCCAGTCAGAGAGGTAAACCATCTGCTTCCACTCTCTGGCTTTTGCCACAAAGCCAATGTCTACTCCAATTTACTACCTCATCTTGAATGCCGAGCGACTGAACCTTTTTGACAAGCCTCCATGTGGGACCTTGTCAAATGCCCTGCTAAAGTCCATGTAGACAACATCCACTGCCTTACCTGCATTCACTTTCCTAGTAGTTTCCTCGAAAAACTCTATAAGATTGGTTAGACATGACCAACCATGCACAAAGCCATGCTGACTATCCTTTATCAGTCCATGTCTATCCAAACCCCTGTAATCTGCATACGTTCCAGGAAGCTGATGTCGCTTTGCTTCACTTTTATAAGCTCTGTGACTGTCTCCTGAGTAGACACAAATGCAAAAATATAATTTAACATCTCCCCCATCTCTTTAGCTTCCATACATGGATAACCATTCTGATCTTCCACAGGACCAATTTTATCCCTTGCAATCCTTTTGCTCTGAACATATCTGTAGAATCCCTTAGGATTCTCCTTCACCTTGTCTGGTAGCACAATCCAATGCTCTCTTTTAGCCCTCCTGATTCCTTTTTTAAGTGTTCTCTGTATTTCCTATACCCCATAAGCACCTCATTTATTCCTAGTTGCCAATACCTGCAATGCACTTTCGTTTGTTTCTTAACCAGGGCCTCAATACCTCTTGAAACCCAAGGTTCCCTACACTTGTTATCTTTACTGTTTATTCTGATAGGCATAAAGCTTTGTACTCTCAAAATTTCACTTTTGAAGGTCTCCCACCTACCAAGTGCAGCTTTGCTAGAAAGCAGCCTGTCCCGATCCACACTTGCCAGATAATTTCTGATACCATCAAAATCAACGGTTTCAACATAGAACTTCTGAAAGTCCATTTACTGTTTCCTCATTCATGACAAGGTGTCCCAGGGGGCGTGTTTAGAAAATGCCTCTTCACACTCCCACTGCTCAATGTCTTGCAGGTAGAGGTAGGGCAATGAGTGGGCTTCGGTAACAGGTCTCCCAGTGTCTGCTACCAGGTACTGTGTTCCGCATGTGTTCAAAGGATGCTCCCGGAGAGTTCCTGTAGTGTTCTGCACCGGTATGGGCAGCAGGTCTTCAGCTGGACAGGAGACTCTGCAGATGCTGGAAATCCAGAGCAACAGACACAAAATGCTGGAGGAACTCAGGAGGCCAGGCAGAGCATCTATCGAGGGGGATAAAGATTAGACGTTTCAGGCAAAGACACTTAATCAGCACTGGAAATGAAGGGGCAAGAAGCCAGGATAAGAAGCTCTCACCTGGTCTCACCTGTCACCTGCCATCTTGTAGTCATTCCCCTCCCCCACCTTACTCTGCATTCTTCCCACTTCCTTTCCCAGTCTGATGAAGGGTTTTCACCTGATTATTGTTTATTCCCCTCCATAGATGCTGTGGGTTACTCTGGGTTTCAGCTACTTTGGTTCCTGGCTGACTCATTCCCCTCCCAGTGTCGTGCCAGGTCAAACACTCCGATCTGTCATTCCAGGCTTTTTCTACGGGAGGAACGGCCAAACTGAAAATCCTGCAGCGTGCTCTGGCGAACACGACCTACTCATCTCTGTGCCTCCCGGACAATGTAGCCTCTCGAAGAGTGGACAAGATCCCCAACTACTATTACAGAGATGACGCTCTGAAGATCTGGCACGCCATCAACAAGTGAGAGAGTCTATCGCTAAATGTTCTCCCTCTCCGATATCTCTCCCATTTTACACAGCACTGGCCATTAAATCCCTCATGGGAAAGGAACACAGGTCACTCCACTGGGCACCAATGTCACAGCTTCCATCACCATCATGGATGATAACTGGAGCTCTCCACGTAGGAGGTGCTGGGACCACTTACCAGGAGTTCCCCGGTGTGGGCAGGCAGCCACTTTATCACAGTGCCTCTGTAGAGTTACTATGAATGGTGTTAACAACAGGGAGGAGGAGGATGATGGTGCCAGAGGTTGGAGCATCAAACAGTACAGTTCAGAAACAGGCCATTCGGCCGTCATCTCTGTGCTGACCACAATAGAAAGTTACCCATAAGAACATTAGAGTATAAAATAGGAGCAGAAGTAGGCCATTCCATCATCACTGATTTATGTTCCCTCTCAATCACATTCTTCTATCTTCTCCCTTTATGACTGACACCCTTACTAATGAGGAACCAATCAATCTCGGCTTGAAATAAAGTACATTCTGGTTAACTGGGACACATCAGGAACAGTACATTTTGGCCCAATTAAGCAGCTGTTTCATCGAAATAGTTAAAAAGGTAGAAAAATGATAAACTTCTATATAACTAAGAAATTATATATGTAAATAAAACAGAAAAAAATTAGAACATTACAGCATTATAAACCTGTGTCTTAGTTCCTGATTGTTTTCGATGGTGGAATCTGTCCAGTGTATGTAAGCTGTCACAATCTTTTGATTGACTGTGATTGATTAAATTCAGTGCAAGCACCTAGTGCAGACTCTAAACTCCCTTCAAATAATGCTGTCGATGATTTTATCACATAATTCTTCAATTTCATTGTAACCTTCAAAGTGATTGCCAATACATTTCAATTATTTGTAGTACATAACCTGTTGACAAACTGAAATCATTTCATATGCACTTCCAGCTGTTTCTGGCATCTCCAAGTCTGAATGTTTGAAATCGCAGAGAGCAACACAATTCTGAATTGTCTTACTGATTATTTCTCACCAACTGTCAGTGACAAAATCCATTGCTTGTTGAACAGAAACACAAGCAACTGACACTATTTAAAAACCATTTGCTCTAAGTACGGTGGAGTGTCTAACAGTCAGAAAATTCCAGGTGACAGATGTGAGTTACAAGCTGTTTGGCAACAGCCTCCTGTCCCAATTAACTAGCAGATTGTCCCAAATAAATGGAGGGAATCCTGGTTATTTTCTCTATTAGTTTTTGTTTTTCAAGAAATAAGCAGCTGCCTCGATTAACCGATGGCTCAATTAACCAGAATCCAATGACGTGGCCTTGCCAACTGTCTGTGGCATTGAATTCCACAGATTCACCATTTGACACTCAGTATAAAAACTGTCAAGTCAGGTTGCAGCTGCATCTCATTTTGATTAGCAGAACATCACCAGGGGTGCAAGTCTGCCATCTGCCCTCTTTACCACCTGTTACATCTTTCGGGTAGCTGTAGACTTGCACCCCCCCTCCCCCACGATCCGTCTGCCCCTCACCATGCTCCCGTGGATCCTGCCCTTCAATGTGAATGGCCAGGAGGCCTATTCTGCCCTCCTCTGTAATGTGTTTATTAATGTACTGATGACGGCTGGGGGACTCCACTCAGCGGCTGGTTGTGCTTGTGGGATAACCACCCCTCACCCACACAAACTGTGCAGCTGTTCACAGCTGGACTTGACAGCTGCTGAACCCCGACACCTTATCCTGCACCCAGAACCCTTCACCAGCCAGCTGGTCAGTGCTCACTATCTACGTCAGATTCACAAAAACATCGACCAAGCCCTCTCGGGGTAAACTGCTCCAAACGATGAAGGCATGTGGGGGCAGATGTGAACGGTGGGAGTGTGTGATGCGGAACTGGTGTTCTTCTGGCATCAGTGCTGGGAGCTCTGTTATCAAGTCAGAGTGTTGTGGCAGAGAGTCCCTTTGGCCCATCTAGTCCATTCTACCTTGATTTCTGTCTCATCCCATCCAACTGCACCTGGATACCTGCCCTCATATCCCTCCCATCCGTCCCTGTCCAAATTTCTGTCAAAGATATTGCAATCAAGCTGACATTCACCACGTCACGAGCAGCTCATTCCCCACTCACACTGCCCTCTAAGTGAAGAAATTCCCTCTCACGTTCCCTTTAAATATTTCACCTTTAACCCATGACCTCTATTTCTGATCGCAGCCCTCAGTGGAAAAACAAACCTACTTCCATTAATTGTAGCTCTGACTCTCAAATTTTGTACACCTCTATCAAATCTTCCCTCATTTTCCTACACTTCAGGAAATAAAGTCCCAACCAGTTCAACCTTTCCCTATAACCAAAGTCTTCCTATTCACAGTAAAATCCTTGTAAATGTCTCCTGCTCTGATTTGGGCAAAGATGTCAGTGTTTTTGTAATTGTCCTGAAATTCTCTGCACTACCCTTCAGCTCTCTCCACACTGCTCTGTGCCTCCCTCTGGGGGGAAATTCACCGTCTGAATGTCATCTGATTTTCAATTCCAGGAAAGTGATGTCCCAACCTGCGCGACCAGCAACAACTCGACCATCCTGCCCGACCACTTCCGTAGTGGCCCTTCCCTTCCTCATCCCCTTCTCTCCCACCCTCCCTCCCTCCTACCTCACACCTGTGTTCACTTCAAAACTCTCTCCTTCACTTACTTCCTCACACACTTCCTCCAACCCACTCACAATCTCTCCCTCTCCATCACTCTCATCCCCACTCCTTTCCTCCCTCTCCCACCCTTCCTGTTTCACTCCATTCATTGTCTCTCTCCCTCTGTCCCTCTCTCCCTAAATCACTCCTTTCATTGTCCCCTCACTCACATCCTCTCTCCAGTATTGTTTGTCGGTTTTCTGGTGTTAAACCAGTGCGGCCTCGGTTTCTCCTCCATTTCCAGCAGTTTGCTCTCCTTCTCTCAAAGGTTCGTGGCAAACATCATTGACATTTACTACAAGAGCGATGAATCCGTCCAGGAGGATGAGGAAATTCATGAATGGGCAAAGGAAATCTTCACTGAAGGATTCCTGGCTGAACAATCCTCAGGTTCCACTTCCAATTATCTGAATGATCTCCCTATCACTGTGCACTGTCTTCACCCCTCTTGATTTAATAAATTATGTATTGTGTGTCTTCTGCTCTGGGCCTACTGTCGGTTCACTGATTATGGGCAGCACACTGATCTCGGATTGTTATTGCGTCCTGGGACTCGGAATACTGACCCTCGGGTGACTGGTGAGGCCCGCGCGGAACTGGTGGACTCTGACACAGATGGAGGGAGCAGGGTTCTGGTGGGGTTGGGAGTACGTAATTTGCGTGTTACAGCCCGATGCAGTAAGCCAAGGTTCTGAGTGCTGTCCTATCAGGGCCAGAAGTTCAGAGGAGTTGGTGGGACGTTATCTTACAGTTGTGCAAGACTTTGGCGAGGTGCTTTGGGAATATTGTGTTCAGTTTTCCTCGTCCTGCAATACAAAACATGCCATTAATCTGGGAAGAATGCAGAGGAGATTTACAGAGATGTTGCCTGGTCTTGAGGGACTGAGTTATGAGAAGTTGAACAGGTTGTGTCTTTTTTATTGACGCATAATAGAATGTGTTACTTCATATTTATTGTGATTGCCAGCAAGGAAATAAATATGCTGGCATATATTTACTTAGAACTTTGAATGATGGGAGTACTTATAGAGCCGTCTAAAGGTGTAAAGAGGTTTTTGTGCAGTCGTTTTCACAGAGTGGGAGAGCAAGAACTAGAGAACATTGGTTTAAGGTGAAAGGGGAAAGATTTAAGAGCGACCCGAGGGGCAACTTCTTTGCCCCGAGTGTGGCCCATATGTGGAATGAGATGACAGAGGGAGTGGTTGAGGTAGGTATAGTGACAACCTTTAAAAAGCAATTGGACAAGTATGGATAGGAATGGTTTAGAGTGATAAAAGAAGGCAAGTGGAACTAGCATCAATGGGAATATTGGATATCATCCATTAGTTGGACTGAACAGCCTGTTTCTGTTCTGTGTGCCTGTATGACTCTGACATTAGAAGTCACGGGATCAGAATTAATCCACTGAGTCTGCTCACCATTGCATTGAGACTGATTTACTATTCCTCACAAACCCATTCTCCTGTCTTCATAGCATTTGACACCATCACTAATCAAGAGTCTATCAATCTCTGCTTTAAATGAACCCAAATGACTTGACCTCCACATCTGTCTGTGGCAATGTATTCCACTGAATCACCACCCTCTGGCTCAAGAAATCCCGTGTTCTCTGTTCGAAAGGGACGTCTTGTTCTGATCCACTGCCCTTTGGTCCTAGATTCCCCCAGTTTAGGAAACATATTCTCCATGTCTTCTCTATCTAGCCCCCAACCCCATTCTTGTAACCTCCAGCAGGTTCAGGCCCAGAGCAATCAAACGCTCCTCATACATGAACCCCTGCATCCCTGGGATCATTTTCTCGAACTACCTTTGGTCTCTTTCCAATGCCAGCACACCCTTTCTCAGATAAATGGTTCAGAACTGCTCACAATATGAGGTGAGGCTTGGTGTTATTTTCTAGACTGATAAAGTTGGAGGACTTTGGTTAATGTTTGTTTAGTAGTCCTCGAAACACAGGGACATGGACAGAGCAGTGTGAGGACCTCCACTCCCCGAACACTTTGACGGAGCAGAGGAAAGATTATTGGTGGGACAGGACCGTGAGATGACGCGCTCATGTCCACACATTGCGTACTCTGTGCTGAGTGATTGTTTGTCTCCCGTTAATTTCACTGATGGCTTCAATATTCTCTCTTTAGGTTTCCCCACGTCATTCTCCACCAAGGGCGATCTCGTCAAGTACCTGACCATGGTCATATTCACTTGTTCTGCCCAGCACTCTGCAGTGAATGTCGGACAGGTCAGCTCAGGTTTCATTGAATTTACACTCCACTGCATCAAGTAGAGCATGACTGGTCAGAAACAGACCTCACACAAACAGAGACATTCCGAGCAGTGTCTGGTGACTGAACACAATTTTCAGACCGTTAAGAATTCAGTCTGAGCTGGATATTACTCAGTAACGCACACAAGTAGCTGCAGGAACTCAACAGGTCAGATGCATCCACCAAGGGGAATAAACAGTTAACATTTCAGGCCGAGTCCTTTCATCAGGACTGGAAAGAAAGCTGACAGAGACCGGAATTAGATGCTGGGGGAAGGGAAAATAGTACAAGGTGCCAGGAGACAGGTGAGGATAGGTGACTGGGAGAGAGAGGAGAGCTGAACTGAGAAGCTGGGAGCAGATAGATAAAAGGTAAAGGGCTGGAGAAGAAGTCAATCACAGTGGAAAAGAAATAAGGAGACATACCTATCAAGAGGGAAGAGATGGGCAGTTGAGAAGGAGGGATTATAGGGGAGAGGATTTCTCAACCGTTTACTCCCAGCAGTCCTCTCCCTCACCAAAACGTCATTCCCTGCTCAATCAAAGCAATCAGAATGATGGGATGCACAGGAGCTCTCTTCTCTGATCCCAATCGTAGCATACAGTAAATAAGGCCATTCAGTCCATAATGCTCTGCTAGCCAAGAGTGTGGCTGACCATAATTTTATTACCAGTTTCCAACTGTTCTTTGCAGGAACTAATGTAATCTTTGGTTTCACAATTCCAAACACATTACATTCTGCCGTGGCTCAACAGGATTCATATGAGAAGCAATTTAAATGACTCTTGTTTATCTTTCCCCATTTCTAGCTCCATCCAAACTCCCAAGGTTATCCTGCTGAGCCAGATATTTCAGATGGTTCCCCAATCAAATATTTCTGGTATGATGACATGAAGATTGGTGGAGTTGTGGATAGTGTAGTAGATTGTCACGGGTTGAAAAGGACATTGACAGAATGCAGACCTTAGCTGAAAAGAGGCAGATAGAATTTAATCCAGAAATGTATGAAGTGATTCACTTTGGAAGGATCGATTTGAAGCAAAATACAAGTAGTGCGGAGGAACTGATGGATCTTAGGAGTAATGGAGGGTGAGATGTGTCTTAATGATAGTATAGGAGATTGTGAAAGACAATAAGGTATTTGATTGTGAGCTTTCACAGTAGAACAGAGAAGTACAATAGAATCAATTACAGTCTGTATGCTGAATGTGTGGCAAAGGGCCTATGCTACGATGCCATGTTCTGTTCCATGTTCTATGCACTTAGGTTGCTGTTACGAGACCGTGGTACAGCAAAACCTCAGGTAAGAGTAAGCATTGTATCTAACACCTGACTTATTTCACAGTTTGACTGGGGATCCTGGGTCCCAAACAGTCCTTCGACCATGCAGAAACCAGCACCCACAGAAAAGGGGAAAGTCACTGAGGAAGACATCTTAAACACTTTGCCGACGAAAAGTGCCTCGGTGCTGGTGCTTGCGACCATCCATCTGCTCAGTCGATCAGCTCCCTCTGAAGTAAGTAGTATAACACCAAAGGACCATAAGACACCTAGACGCCAACTCTGAGATGATGCCTTTCAATTACATGATGTCATTAAACTGGGAAGAGTGAAAAAGAGATTGAGTCTCTGGAGTTATAAGGAGAGGTTGGGCAGGTTAAGACTTTACTCCAGGAGTGTTGGAGACTGATGGGTGACCATATGGAGCTGTATATGATCATCAGGGGAACAGGTAGGTTACAGTCTTGCTCCCAGGGAAAGGAAACTAAAGACAAGGCACAGGTTTAAGGTGAGAGGGGAAAGTTTAGGGACAGAGCTTAGGGACATCTTCTGCACAGAGGGCTTGGAACAAGCTGCCAGACGACGTGGTTGAGGCAGGAACAATAACGATGGTTAAGGGACATCAGGACAGGCCCATGGACAAGTAAGTTTTAGAGGAACATGGGGAAATGGGATTAGCTTAGTTGGCATGGACCAGTTGATCTGAAGAGTCTGTTGCTGCACTCAGTTTTACTAATGGAAAAGAATATGGAACGCGATCTGTGTGGAGGGAGACCTGACTTACCTCAACTTGTAGTGAGTCAAGCCAAGGCTACCCATACATCACCAATGCTGCCGTTGTAAACACCACGTGGCCCGAGCACAGCTCCACCGTATGGAACAGCAAGGGAAGGGTCCGAGGGATTTTTATTCACATCAGTCATGGGGTGAAGGAAGCAGCCAACAGTCTACGTGGAGAGATCAGTGTCCATCGCACCAAGTCAGGATATGGAGAGGGGTATCAGGAAGTGTGTGTGTGTGTGTGTGTGTGTGTGTGTGTGTGTGTGTGTGTGTGTGTGTGTGTGTGTGTGTGTGTGTGTGTGTGTGTGTGTGTGTGTGTGAGTGATTACTGATTATTACCCCCATCCTTCAGGAATAAATCTCTCTACTTCCCGCAGACAAGCTTGGGTACGTACATGGAACAACGCTTCATTGAACCGGAAGCTAAGGAATGCATCGAGAAGTTCCAGAAAGAACTCGTGTACATCGAGAATGAGATAAAGAAGCGCAATGAGGGTCTTGAGCTGAAGTATGCGTACCTTATGCCAAGCGTCATCGAGAACAGTGTGGCGATATGAAGGCCCATCCCACCACTGGCCATTGCTTCCTCTGTGCTTTATGCTTTGGGGTCAGATGAGAATTCAAGCTGCAAATTTCTATAGCGCTTATTGCCGAACTGACTCCACTTCTTCCTTCCTACCTTCCTCTCTCTGACCTGGATGAGGCAGATTTGACACCTACATCTCCTCAATGAATGCCAAGTCCCCTAATTCGCAATTGCCAGTGAGGGATCCTCCTCGAGACAGAATCCTCATCCAATGAACCTCTTCTGCATCCTCTCTAAAGCCTCCAAACCCTTGTAGTAACAGGGTGATCGGAACTGCTCCTGATACTCCGAGAGTGACCTTACCAAACTTTACTATGGTGCATATTACACTCGTGTACGCAGTGCACTGATCAATAAAGGCAAATGTGCTGTACGCCTTCTCCACCACCCTCTCCACTTGCACAGCAACTTGCAGCTATGGACTTGGACCCCAAGATCACTCTGGACATCTCTTCCCCCATCCCTCTTTCAGAACTGCGCATCATTTTCAGCTTTTTTTGTTATGGCTTCCAATTTCCAGCATATGCAGATTGCTGTGGGTGGCTTTCTGGCAGTGTTCTACCTGAACTTTGCACTCCGGGACTGCTGGGTTTCGCGCTGAATGTGATCATAAGGAGATTGCAATAAATGTGATCGATAAAACTCTGTGTCATTACAATTCTGAAAACTCTGAATGGTGCTTGGGTTACAAACTACCCTCTAAAGTTACTAAGTCATAGAACACCACAGCACACAAACATGCCCTTTGGCCCATTTAAACGTACAGTGAAATATGTTGCTTGCATCACCATCCAAGAAATTGCTGGGGGAAGCCAGTAAGTGTCGCCATGCTTCCAGCACCAACATAGCTTGGAGACAACTTACTAACCCTAACCTGTACATCTTGGGAATCTGATGGAAACCAGAGCACCCAGAGGAAACTGCAGAGGTCATAAAGGGAACGTACAAACTCAGTACACACAGTGGTGGAATTGAACACCAGAGACTGGCAATGTAGAGCATTCTGATGACAACTACACTGTTGTGCCATGAGGTAGATGTGGTATATACCTAATGGCAGTGGTGGGATTCGAACCCATGCCCCCATGGAAACAGGAAGGCACACTACCAACAGAATCCAGGCTTGAAGGGAATTTGGGGAATATTACATTATTCAGTAGGTTTCATCGAACAGTCCCCATTGAAGTCACCAATCGAGTGGGGGGAGCCTCAGTATGACTGGGAAAGGCAACACCCTGGCTGTTTTCCTGGTTTTAAACTGTCTAACCTCAGATGTTAATCGACAGTGCTCTGTACAATTGAAAATCCCATATGAAGAATTCAGTTGGAATTTAACCTGATCAGAATGTGTGTACAGTTTCCTTATTTTGTTCACTTAAAGAAGTCTGTCCACGAGAGAGAAAGTCCAGCATAGTCCCTGGAGCTATGGCTTGTGTTGTGGGGTCTTAAAGGTCGTGGCAGAAGAGATGGCTGTAATTTGCCAAAATACTCTGGATTCTGCAGAAGACATGGAGGAATGGAAGACTGCAGATGTAACACAGGAAAAAGTGCCGGGCTTGTGGGATAAATGCTGAAGTGGCTCCTATAGACTACACTGTGACAGCGGGGTGGTGGTCCCACTCGATGCTCAGCTGCAACACTCATGGGTACACAGTGAATTCTGCTTAATTGGGACTCATCGAGCCAAGAACATCTTGGCATAATTAAGCGATGGCCCAGTTGTGCTGGGAAGCTGGAGCACCCAGAGGAAACCCACGGTCACGTGGAAGGAACATACAAAGTTGCTCAGAGAGGACACCGGAATTGAACTGCGATGCCCCAAGCTGTTATAACATTGCAGTAATCACTAAGCTCCCATCACTGACCCACCTCCCTACAGGGGAGGGGCCCATCCATCCTCCCAAAGGGCAACATCTTACATGTCTATACTAATTTCCATCTACCATTTTTCAGCTGATATTTCCAGCTAGTCCAGATTTCGTTGCAAGCTTTGCTAGACTGTCCACTACAGTTCCAGCCTTGGTATCATCGACAAATTTGTTGATACAGTTTATCACATTATCATCCAGATCGTTGATATAGATGACAAATAACTACAGACATTGCACCAATCTCTATGGCACCTCCCCTACTGCCACTCAACTGCCCTGTCCTCAGCCTTATCGCTCCAATTCCTGCACCTCCCCCCCCCCCCCCCCGCAATTTGCTTAACCCCTCCTCATCAGCTCGAGTATCCTGCCTGCAACAATATTGGACCCCTCGGGTTCACATGTAACAAACACATCCTTCATTGTACAAGTCATCCTGTATCTTCCCAGAAGAGATCCCAATGATCCAAAACTCTGAAAGCCTGCTCCCCGCAAACGTTCTTCAGCCACACATTCATCCGCCAAATCATCCTATTCTTACCCTAAGTGGCACGTGGCACAGACAGCAAGGCAGGGGTTACGACCCTGGTGGTCCTCCTTTTCAGATTTCTACCTATGTCTGCCCTTCGGGACCTCCTCCCCTTTCCTACCTACGTCACTGATACCAACACGTACCATGACTTCTGGCTGTTCACTCCTCCCTCCCCTTCAGAATGGCGTGAACCCAATCCGAGACATCTTTGACCGATACACCTGGGAAGTAACGCATGATGCAGGTGTCTCTTTCAGGTACACGGAATATCGTGTCTACTCCTCTAACTGGGGAATTCCCTATCACTACTGCACCCCTCTTTTTCTCTGAGCCACAGAGACAGATTCAGTGCCAGAGACCCAGCCGCTCCATCTTCCCTCTGGTAGGTCGTCCCCTCTAACAACACCCAAACCGTACTCTAATTTTCAAAGAGAACGGTTACTGGGGTACTCTGCACTGGCTGCCTACTCCCTTGCCCTCTCCTGACAGTAAACCAGGGACCTGCCTCCTACAACTTAAGGTGACTACCTCCCTGTAGCTCCCACTATCGCCTCCTTATTCTCCAATATGAGCCGACAGTTATCGAGCAGCAGCTCTGATTCCCAAACACTGGTCTCTAAGGACCTGCACCTCAATGTGCTTTCATTGTGCAGACGTAGTTATCAGGGAGTCTCCCACATTTTCCATATTTCACACAAGGAACATATCACAACTATTCTCAGTGAACAAACTATGTACTCATGGGGGAGGTGGGGGGGAGGGAACTTCCAGGAACTTTCTTATTTACTTACAAAGGGCCTCTGCCTGTGCTTCCTAAGCCTGTTCTCACCTAAAATGTTGAGCTAAATCTAGACCACGCTAATAACGCCCCACTCACACAATGGCCACTCCGCTTACTCTTCCTTTCTTTGTATTGGCCCCGAGCTGATTGCCGTCCACCAAGAAAAATAGTAGTGGGGTAGTCTAAGACCAGAGGGCAAACCTCACGATGCAAGGATGTTCCTTTAGAACTGTGATGAAGAGGAATTTATTTAGCCACAGTATGGTGAATTCAGTGCCACAATCGTCTGTTGAGGACAAGTCATTGCATATATTAATGACGGTGTTTGATAAGTTCTTGATTGGTAAGGGGGTTAACGGTTACAGGGAGAATGTATGAGGATGAGATTGAACAAAATGAACCTTAATTGAATGGCACAGGTGACCTGATGGGCCGAATAGTCTCATTCTGTTCCTACATTTCGTAGCCAAATTAGACAATAATAAACCAAGTTTGGTAAGGCTTTCTGTTAGTCCCACCCGTCACTTTGCTTCACCAACTCCAAATACTTGCCCAGTTCTCCTTTAATGAAACAGCTCCTTGCTTTTTATCAGGGAAAACATTCCAGTAAATGGCAACTCTCTGTGTGTTTTGTTTCTTTGTGTCACGACACGCACCCAACCGCGCCAGTATCCAGGATTTAAACTCTCAGACTCTCCAGAATAGGGATAACTGGCGTGGCCCTTTAAAGAATCATATCTGGCCGCTGATAGAGGTTGATGTATTGATGCCAGGATTTTAATATTTAAAGAGAACCTGAACTCCAGACAGGTATATGTAGTTCACCACACTGTCCTTACAGAAGGGAACAGCAATCTCAATTGAAACAGTGGAGAACAACAATGTGTCATTAAAGTGGGAAACAGCAATCACTGTCATTACAGAGGGGAACAGCAAATCTGTCATTACAGAGTGGAACAGCAATCTCTGTCATTACAGAGGGGAACACCAATCTCTGCCATTACAGAGAGAAAGACCAATCTCTGTTGTTACATATGAGAACAGCAACCTCAGTTGTTACGGAGGGGTTCAACGAAGCTTTTCATTACATAGGGGAACAGTATCTCTGTCATTATAGAGGGGAACAACAATCTCTGTGCTTACAGAGGGGAGCAGCAATCTGCGTCATTACCGAGGGGAACTGCAATCTCTGTTGTTCCAGAGAGGAACTGCAATCAGTGTCGTTACAGAGAGGAACACCAGTGTCTTTTGTTACAGAGGGGAACAGCAATCTCTGTCATTACTGAGGGGAACAGCAATCTCTGTCATTACAGTGGGAAACAGCGATCTAGGTTGTTAAAGATAGGAACAGCCATCTGTCGTTACAGAGAGGAACAACAATCTCTGTCCTTACAGAGGGGAACAGTATCCTCTGTCATTACACAGGGTGTCAGCAATCTCTGTTGTTACAGAGGGGAACAACAATCTCTGTAATTACAGAGTGGATCAGCAATCTCAGTCATTACATAGGGGAACAGCGATTTCTGTTGTTAAAGAGGGGTACAACAATATCTGTCATAACAGAAAGGAACAGCATCTCTGTCATAACATAAGCAAACCGCAATCTCTGTAGTTACAGAGGGGAACAGCAATCTCCGTCGTTACAGAGAGGAACAGCAACATCTATCATTCCAGATGGGAACAGCAATCTCTGCCATTACAGAGGGGAACATTAACCTCTGTTGTTACACAGGATGTCAGCAACCCCTGTCGTTACATACGGGAACAGCAATCTCTGTTGTGAAAGAGGAGAACAGCAATCTCTGCTGCTAAAATGGAGAAAAGCAATTACTGTCGTTACAGGAGGAACAACAATCTGTATCGTTACATAAGGGAACAGCAATCACAGTTCATACAATGGAGAACAGCAAAGTGTCATTATAGTGGAAAACAGCAATCTCTGCAGTTACAGAGGTAAACAGCAGTCTCTTGTTACAGAGGGGAACGGCAATCTCAATCATTAAAGAGGGGAACGGCAATCCCTGTCATTACAGAGGGGAACAGCAATCTCCATCATTACAAAGCGGAACATTAACCTCTGTCATTTCAGAGTGGATCAGCAATCCCTGTCATTATGGAGGGGAACATCAATCCCTGTCGTCACAATAGGGAACAGAAATCTCTGTCATTACAGAGTGGAACAGCAATCTCTGTCATTACGGAGCTGAACAACAATCTCTGTGTTTCCAGAAGGGAACAGCAATCTCTGTTGTTACAGTAGAGAACAGCAATCTCAGTCATTACAGAGGGGAACACCAATCTCAGTCATTACGGAGCCGAACAACAATCTCTGTCGTTACAGAGGGGAACAGCAATTTCAGTCATTTCAGATGGGCACAACAATCTCTGTCATTACAGAGGAGAACAACAATCTGTATCATTACAGGGGGGAAAGCAATCTCAGTTGATACAGTGGAAAACAGCATTCTGTCATTAAAGTGGGAGACAGCAATCACTGTAGTTACGGAAGGGAACAGCAATCTTTGTCATTACAGAGAGGAACAGCAATCTCGGATATTACAAAGGGGTACAGCAATCTCTGTCATTACAGACGGGAACATTAACCTCTGTCGTTCCAGAGGGGATCAGCAATCCCTGTCGTTACTGAGGGGAACAGCAATCTATGTCATTCCAGAGGGGATCAGTAATCTCTGTTGTTACAGAGGGAAACAGTAATTTCATTCATTCCAGTAGGCAACAACAATCTCTGTTGTTACAGAAGGGATCAACATTACCAGTCATTACAGAGCAGAACAGCAATCTCTGTCATTACAGAGGGGAACCGCAATCTTAGTCGTTACACTGAGTAACAGCAGTCTCTGTTGTTACAGAGGGGAACAGCAATCTCTGTCATTACAGAGTTGAACCGCAATCACAGTCGTTACACTGGGGAACTGTAGTCTCTGTTGTTACAGAGGGGAGCAACAATCTGTATCGTTACCAAGGGGACCAGCAATCTCTGATGTTACAGAAGGGAGCAACAAACTCTGTCATTACAAGAGAGGATCAGCAATCTCTGTCGTTACAGAGGGAACAGCATTCTCTGTTGTTACAGTAGACAACAGCAGTCAACCTCATTACAGAGGGGAACACCAATATCTGTCATTACACAGGGGAACTGCAATGTCAGTCTTTCCAGTAGGCAACAGCAATCGCTGTTGTTACAGAGGGGAACAGCAATATCTGTTGTTAAAAGTGGAGAACAGGAATCTCTATCGTTACAGAGGGGAACAACAATCTGTATCGTTACAGAGGGGAACAACAATCTCAGGTGATACAGTGGAGAACAGCAATGTGTCATTAAAGTGGGAACAGCACTCTCTGAAGTTATAGACTGGAACAGCAATATTTGTAGTTACGGAGCGACAGTAATCACTGTTGTTAAAGAGGGGAACCGCAATATCCATCGTTATGTAGGGGAACTGCAACCTGTCATTACAGAAGGGAACAGCAATCTCTGTCATTACAGAAGGGAACAGTAAACTCCGTTTTTGCACGGGGGAGCACCAATTGCTGTCGTTACAGAGAGAAAGACCAATCTCTGTTGTTATATACGACAACGGCAATCTCAGTTGCACAGAGGGACTCAACAGTGTTTGTCATTACATAGGGGAACAGTATCTCTGTCATTACAGAGGGGAACAACAATCTCTGTTCTTACGGAGGGGAGCAGCAATCGCGTCATTACCGAGGGGAACTGCAATCCCTGTACTTGCAGAATGGAACTGCAATCACTGTCGTTACAGTTAGGAACACCAGTATCTTTTGTTACAGAGGGGAACAGATATCTCTGTTGTTACGGAGCAGAGCACCAATCTCTGTGCTTACAGAAGGGAACAGCAGTCTCTCCTGTTACAGTAAAGAACAGCAGTCTCAGTCATTAAAGAGGTGAACACCAATCTCTGTCGCTACACAGGGTAACAACTATCTCTGTTGCTCCAGAGGGAAACAGAAATCTCTATTGTTCCAGATGGGTAGAGCAATCTCTATCATTACAGAGAGGGACAGCAATATCTGACATTACAGAGGGGAACGGCAATCCCTGTCATTACAGAGGGGAACAGCAATCTCCATCATTACAAAGCGGAACATTAACCTCTGTCATTTCAGAGTGGATCAGCAATCCCTGTCATTATGGAGGGGAACATCAATCCCTGTTGTCACAATAGGGAACAGAAATCTCTGTCATTACAGAGTGGAACAGCAATCTCTGTCATTACGGAGCCGAACAACAATCTCTGTGTTTCCAGAAGGGAACAACAATCTCTGTTGTTACAGTAGAGAACAGCAATCTCAGTCATTACAGAGGGGAACACCAATCTCTGTCGTTACAGAGGGGAACAGCAATTTCTGTTGTTCCAGATGGGCACAACAATCTCTGTCATTACAGAGGAGAACAACAATCTGTATCATTACAGGGGGGAAAGCAATCTCAGTTGGTACAGTGGAAAACAGCATTCTGTCATTAAAGTGGGAGACAGCAATCCCTGTCGTTACTGAGGGGAACAGCAATCTGTGTCATTCCAGGGGGGATCAGCAATCTCTGTTGTTACAGAGGGGAACAATATTTACTTTCGTTACAGAGGTGAACAGCGATCTCTATCATTACAGAGGGGAACAGCAATCTCTGTTCTTACAGAGTTGAACCGCAATCACAGTCGTTACACTGGGGAACTGTAGTCTCTGTTGTTACAGAGGGGAGCAACAATCTGTATCGTTACCAAGGGGACCAGCAATCTCTGATGTTACAGAAGGGAGCAACAAACACTGTCATTACAAGAGAGGATCAGCAATCTCTGTCATTACAGAGGGAACAGCATTCTCTGTTGTTACACAGGGGAACTGCAATCCCTGTCATTACTGAGGGCAACGACAATTTCTGTATTTACAGAGGGGAAAAGCAATCTCTCTTGTTACAGAAGGGATCAACATTACCAGTCAATACAGAGCAGAACAGCAATCTCTGTCATTACAAAGGGGAACCGCAATCTCAGTCGTTACACTGAGAAACAGCAGTCTCTGTTGTTACGGAGGGGAGCAACATTCTCTCTCATTAGAGAGAGGAAAAGAGATCTCTGTCATTAGAGGGGAACAGCATTCTCTGTCCTCACAGAAGGGAACAGCAATCTCTGTTGTTGCAGAGGGGAACAACAATCTGTGTCGTTACAGAGGGGAATAGCAATCTCAGTTGATACAGTGGAGAACAGCAGTCTGTCATTGAAGTGGGAAACAGCAATCCCTGTAGTTACAGAGGTAAACAGCAATCTCAGTTGTTACAGAGAACAGGAATCTCAGTCATTATATTGGGGAACAGCAATCTCTGTCATTACACAGGGGAACAGCAATCTCTATCATTACAGAGGTGAACATTAACCTCTGTCGTTCCAGAGGGGATCAGCAATCCCTGTCATTACTGAGGGGAAATACGTCGGATTAACACTATTAAGATGGTTATTTTACCTAAGTTCTTATATATTTTTCAAGCGGTACCAATTTTTATTCCAAAATCTTTTTTTACTAATGTTGATTCAAAAACTTCCTCATATATTTGGCAGAATAAAAATCCTAGGTTAGGTAAAATATACTTACAGAAGGCAAAGAAGGAAGGTGGATTAGCATTGCCTAATTTTAGATTTTATTATTGGGCTGTTAATATCAGATATTTGATATGTTGGTTGAAAGATTGGGATGGATCTATTAGCCCTCATTGGGTGAGCCTGGAAATTAAATCGGTACCAGGTTTTGCACTGGGTTCTATTTTGGGGACTTCTCTCCCTTTTGCTCTTTCTAAATTGCCGAAACAAATTGACAACCCGATAGTTAAACATACTTTACGTATATGGTTTCAATTTCGGAAATTTTTTGGGTTGACTCAGTTTGTTTTAAATATTCCTATTGTATCCAATTGTTTTTTCCACCCTTCAATTATAGACCAAGCTTATTTGGCTTGGAAGACTAAAGGATTACTATGATTTTCTGATTTATTTTTGGATAATTGTTTTATGTCTCTTGAGCAGTTATCTAATAAATATAATTTGCCTAGATTTCATTTTTTTAGATATTTACAGATTAGGAATTTTTTAAATACTGTACTTCTTACTTTTCCAAACTTTGTGTCTTCAGTCATTTTGGAAAATTTATTTGAATTAAACCCCTTTCAGAAAGGGCTTATATCAAAACTTTATAATATAATTATGAAGATACGTTCAGAGCCCCTTTATAAGACAAAAAATGATTGGGAAAGAGAGCTCAACCTTACTATCCCTATTGAGAATTGGGATAAAATTCTTCAATTAGTTAATACATCATCTATATGTGCTAAACATTCATTAATACAGTTTAAGGTTGTACACGGGGCTCATATGTCCAAGGATAAATTGGCTCATTTTTATTCTTATATAAATCCTATTTGTGATAGATGTCAATCTGAAATAGCGTCTTTAACTCATATGTTCTGGTCGTGTCCGCTTTTGAAAAAATATTGGAAAGATATTTTTGATATTATCTCTGCGGTATTGAACATTGATTTACAACCCCATCCTATTACCGCAATTTTTGGTTTACCAATGATGGACTCACTTCATTTATCTTCTTCCGCTTGTCGAATGATTGCATTTCTTACACTAATGGCTAGAAGATCTATTTTGTTGAATTGGAAAGAAATTAATCCTCCTACCGTATTTCATTGGTTTTCTCAAACTATGTTATGTCTAAATTTAGAAAAAATTAGAAGTGATGTATTTGACACTTCTACTAAATTTGAAAAGATATGGAGACCATTTATTCAATATTTTCATATGATGTAATAGGACCCTGTTCCAGGCCTATTTGCTTTTTCAGTTTTAATTTCTTATATGTCAAGAGGATCGGAGTTGACGACACTGATGATTTTGTATTTTTGTGAGATATTACAAAAAGCCCTTTTTTCATTCTCTTTTTTATTTTTTATTTTTTCCTCTTTTTTGTTTTTTCTTCTATTAGTTATTAGATTTTTAGATTAGTTTTTTTGCATAATGTTTTTTTTCTTTTTTCCTTTTTCTTATTTCTTTTTATTTTATATTATGATACACCTAGGTTTGCCTTGTCTGTTTGTATATTGTATCATTTATGATGTGAGAATACTTATTTATACTGTAATCGTTGTTCTTGTAATCTTTTATAGTTAGTTGAAATATGTACGTTTGTAATCCCATTATCTATGTACCAATTTTATTTTGTTGTTATTAATAATGATAATAAAAAGATGGAAAAAGCAAGTTACTGAGGGGAACGACAATTTCTGTATTTACAGAGGGGAAAAGCAATCTCTGTTGTTACAGAAGGGATCAACATTACCAATCATTACCGAGCAGAACAGCAATCTCTGTCGTTACAGAGGGGAACTGCAATCTCAGTCGTTACACTGAGAAACAGCAGTCTCTGTTGTTAGGGAGAGGAGCAACAATCTCCCTCATTACAAAGAGGAAAAGCGATCTCTGTCATTGCAGGGGAACAGCATTCTCTGACATTACAGAGGGGAACACCAATCTCTGTCCTCACAGAAGGGAACAGCAATCTCTGTTGTTACAGAGGAGAACAGCACTCTCTGTTGTTAAAGTGTTTAATGGGAATTTCTGTCGTTACAGAGGGGAACAACAATCTGTATCATTATAGAGGGGAACAGCAATCTCAGTTGATACAGTGGAGAACAGCAATGTGTCATTACAGTGGGAAACAGCAATCTCTGTAGTTACAGAGGGGAACTGCAATGTCATTCGTTCCAGTAGGCAACAGCAATCTCTGTTCTTACAGAGGAGAACAACACTCTCTGTTGTTAAACTGGTTAACAGCAATCTCTGTCATTATGGAGGGGAACATCAATCCCTGTCGTCACAATAGGGAACAGAAATCTCTGTCATTACGGAGCCGAACAGCAATCTCTGTGTTTCCAGAAGGGAACAGCAATCTCTGTTCTTACAGAGGGGAACAGCAATCTCTGTTGTTAAACTGGTGAACAGCAATCTCTGTCATTACAGAGGGGAACAACAATCTGTATTGTTACAGAGGGAAACAGCAATCTCAGTTGATACAGTGGAGAACAGCAGTCTGTCATTAAAGTGGGAAACAGCAATCACTGTAGTTACAGAATGGAACAGTAAACTTCGTTATTGCACAGGGGAACACCAATCGCTGTCATTACAGAGAGAAAGACCAATCTCTGTTGTTACATATGACAACGGCAATCTCAGTTGTTACCGAGGGGTTCAACAAAGTTTCTCATTACATAGGGGAACAGTATTTCTGTCATTAGAGAGGGGAACAACAATCTTGTCCTTAGAGAGGAGCGCAGCAGTCCCCGTCATTACCGAGGGGACCTGCAATCTCTTTTGTTACAGAGGGAAATGCAATCAGTGTCGTTACAGAGAGGAACACCAGTGTCTTTTGTTACAGAGGGGAACAGCAATCTCTGACATTACAGAGGAGAACAGAAATTTCTGTCATTACAGAGGGAAACAGCAATCTCTATCATTATACAGCGGAACATTAACCTCTGTCGTTCAGAGGGGATCAGCAATCCCTGTCGTTACAGAGAGGAACAGCAATCTCTGTCATTACATTGGGGAACAGCAATCTCTTTCATTACAGAGGGGAACAACAACCACTATCATTACAGACAGGAAAATTAAACTCAGTGGTTCCAGAGGGGAACAACATTCCCTGTGGTTACAGAGGGGCACTGTAACCTCTGTCATTACACTGGGGAACAGCAGTCTTTGTTGTTACAGAGGGGAACAGCAATTTCTGATGTTACATAAGTGAGCAACAATTTCTCTCATTACAGAGAGGAAATGCGATCTCCTTCGTTACAAAGGGGAACAGCAGTCTCCATCATTACAATGGGGAAATCAATCTCTGTCATTACAGAGGGGAACTGCAATGTCATTCATTCCAGTTGGCAACAGCAATCTCTGTTGTTACAGAGGAGAACAGCACTCTGTAGCTAAACTGGTTAACAGCAATCACTGTCATTACAGAGGGGAACAACAATCTGTATTGTTACAGAGGGAAACAGCAATCTCAGTTGATACATTGGAGAACAGCAATGTGTCATTAAAGTGGGAAACAGTAATCTCTGTAGTTACAGAGGGGAACAGCAATCTCTGTTATTAGAACAGGGAACAACAATCTGTATTGTTACAGAAGGGAACTGCAATGTCAGTTGATACAGTGGAGAACAGTAGTCTGTCATTTAAGTGGGAAACAGCAATCACTGTAGTTACACAGGGGAACACCAATCACTGTATTACAGAGAGAAAGACCAATCTCTGTTGTTACATATGACAACGGCAATCTCAGTTGTTACCGAGGGGTTCAACAAAGTTTCTCATTACATAGGGGAACAGTATCTCTGTCATTAGAGAGGGGAACAACAATCTTGTCCTTAGAGAGGAGCGCAGCAATCCCCATCATTACCGAGGGGACCTGCAATCTCTTTTGTTGCAGAGGGAACTGCAATCAGTGTCGTTACAGAGAGGAACACCAGTGTCTTTTGTTACAGAGGGGAACAGCAATCTCTGGCATTAGAAAAGGGAACAGCAATCTGTGTCGTTACAGAGGGGAACTGCAATGTCATTCATTCCAGTAGGCAACAGCAATCTCTGTTCTTACAGAGGAGAACAACACTCTCTGTTGTTAAACTGGTTAACAGCAATCTCTGTCATTACAGAGGGGAACAACAATCTGTATTGTTACAGAAGGGAACAGCAATCTCAGTTGATACAGTGGAGAACAGCAGTCTGTCATTTAAGTGGGAAACAGCAATCACTGTAGTTACACAGGGGAACAGCAATCTCTGTCATTACAGAAGGGAACAGTAAACTCCGTTTTTGCACAGGGGAACACCAATCGCTGTATTACAGAGAGAAAGACCAATCTCTGTTGTTACATATGACAACGGCAATCTCAGTCGTTACAGAGGGGTTCAACAAAGTTTCTCATTACATAGGGGAACAGTATCTCTGTCATTAGAGAGGGGAAAAACAATCTTGTCCTTACAGAGGAGTGCAGCAATCCCCGTCATTACCGAGGGGACCTGCAATCTCTTTTGTTGCAGAGGGAACTGCAATCAGTGTCGTTACAGAAAGGAACACCAGTGTCTTTTGTTACAGAGGGGAACAGCAATCTCTGTCATTACCGAGGGGACCTGCAATCTCTTTTGTTACAGAGGGAAATGCAATCAGTGTCGTTACAGAGAGGAACACCAGTGTCTTTTGTTACAGAGGGGAACAGCAATCTCTGTCATTGCAGAGGGGAACAGCAGTCTCTATCAATACAGAAGGGAACAGCAATCTCTGTCATTACAGAAGGGAACAGCAACCACTATCATTACAGACAGGAAAATTAAACTTGTCATTCCAGAGGGGATCAACATTCCCTGTCATTACAGAGGGGCACAGCAATCTCTGTCATTACACTGGGGAACAGCAGTCTTTGTTGTTGCGGAGGGGAACAACAATTTCTGATGTTACATAAGTGAGCAACAGTCTTTCTCATTACTCAGAGGAAAAGCGATCTCTTTCGTTACAGAGGGGAACAGCATTCTCTGTCATTACAGAGGGGAACACCAATCTCTGTCCTTACAGAATGGAACAGCAATCTCTGTTGTTACAGAGGAGAACAGCACTCTCTGTTGTTAAAGTGTTTAACAGCAATTTCAGATGTTACAGAGAGGAACAACAATCTGTATCGTTACAGAGGGGAACAGCAATCTCAGTTGATACAGTGGAGAACAGCAATGTGTCATTACAGTGGGAAACAGCAATCACTGTAGTTCCAGAGGTAACTCGCCTCTGCCTGGAGCCTTGCTTCGCCTCACCTTGACGCGGACTGGAGCCTCGCCTCGACCCTGCCTGGAGCCTTGCTTCGCCTCACCTTGACGCGGACTGGAGCCTCGCCTCGACCCTGCCTGGAGCCTTGCTTCGCCTCACCTTGACGCGGACTGGAGCCTCGCCTCGCCCCTGCCTGGAGCCTTGCTTCGCCTCACCTCGCCTCTGCCTGGAGCCTTGCCTCGCCTTGCCTCTGCCTGAAGCCTTGCCTCGCCTCGCCTCGCCTCGCCTCGCCTCGTCTCTGCCTGGATCCTAACCTTGCCTCGCCCTGCCTGGAGCCTTGCCTCGCCTCACCCCTGCCTGGAGCCTTGCCTCGCCTCACCTCTGCCTGGAGCCTCGCCTCACCCCTGCCTGGAGCCTCGCCTCGCCCCTGCCTGGAGCCTCACCTCGCCTCTGCCTGGAGCCTTGCCTCGCCTTGCCTCTGCCTGAAGCCTTGCCTCGCCTCGCCTCGCCTCGCCTCGTCTCTGCCTGGATCCTAACCTTGCCTCGCCCTGCCTGGAGCCTAGCCTCGCCCCTGGCTGGAGCCTCGCCTCACCTTGCCTCGACCCTGCCTGGAGCCTAGCCTCGCCCCTGCCTGGAGCCTCGCCTCGCCTCTGCCTGGAGTCTAGCCTCGCCTCGCCTCTGCCTGGAGCCTTGCCTCGCCTCGCCTCTGCCTGGAGCCTAGCCTCGCCCCTGGCTGGAGCCTCGCCTCACCTTGCCTCGACCCTGCCTGGAGCCTAGCCTCGCCCCTGCCTGGAGCCTAGCCTCGCCCCTGGCTGGAGCCTCGCCTCACCTTGCCTCGACCCTGCCTGGAGCCTAGCCTCGCCCCTGCCTGGAGCCTCGCCTCGCCTCTGCCTGGAGTCTAGCCTCGCCTCGACTCTGCCTGGAGCCTAGCCTCGCCCCTGTCTGGAGCCTAGCCTCATCACTGCCTGGAGCCTAGCCTCGCCTCGCCTCTGCCTGGAGCCTTGCCTCGCCTCGCCTCTGCCTGGAGCCTTGCCTTGCCCCTGCCTGGAGCCTAGCCTCGCCTCGCATCGGCCTGGATCCTAACCTTGCCTCGACCCTGCCAGGAGCCTCACCTCGCCTCTGCCTGGAGCCTCGCCTCGCCTCTGTCTGGAGCCTTGCCTCGCCTCACCTCGCCTCAGCCTGGAGCCTTGCCTCGCCTCGCCTCTGCCTGGAGCCTAGCCTCGCCCCTGCCTGGAGCCTCGCCTCGCCTCTGCCTGGAGTCTAGCCTCGCCTCGCCTCTGCCTGGAGACTTGCCTCACCTCGCCTCTGCCTGGAGCCTAGCCTCGCCTCGCCTCTGCCTGGAGCCTCGCCTCGCCCCTGTCTGGAGCCTAGCCTCATCACTGCCTGGAGCCTAGCCTCGCCTCGCCTCTGCCTGGAGCCTTGCCTCGCCTCGCCTCTGCCTGGAGCCTAGCCTCGCCTCGCCTCTGCCTGGAGCCTAGCCTCGCCTCGCCTCGGCCTGGATCCTAACCTTGCCTCGACACTGCCTGGAGCCTTGCCTCGTCCCTGCCTGGTGCATTGACTCACCCCTGCCTGGAGCCCAGCCTCGACCCTGCCTGGAGCCTAGCCTCGCCTCGCCTCGGCCTGGATCCTAACCTTGCCTCGACACTGCCTGGAGCCTTGCCTCGTCCCTGCCTGGTGCATTGACTCACCCCTGCCTGGAGCCCAGCCTCGACCCTGCCTGGAGCCTTGCCTTGCCCCTGCCTGGAGCCTAGCCTCGCCTCGCATCGGCCTAGATCCTAACCTTGCCTCGACCCTGCCTGGAGCCTAGCCTTGCCTCGCCTCTGCCTGGAGCCTTGCCTCGCCTCGCCTCGGCCTGGAGCCTAACCTCGCCCCTGCCTGGAGCCTAGCCTCGCCCCTGCCTGGAGCCTCACCTCGCCTCTGCCTGGAGTCTAGCCTCGCCTCGCCTCTGCCTGGAGCCTTGCCTCGCCTCGCCTCTGCCTGGAGCCTAGCCTCGCCTCGCCTCTGCCTGGAGCCTAGCCTCGCCCCTGTCTGGAGCCTAGCCTCATCAATGCCTGGAGCCTAGCCTCGCCTCGCCTCTGCCTGGAGCCTAGCCTCGCCCCTGCCTGGAGCCTAGCCTCACCTTGCCTCTGCCTGGAGCCTAACCTCGCCTCGCCTCTGCCTGGAGCCTTGCCTCACCTCGCCTCTGCCTGGAGCCTAGCCTCGCCTCGCCTCTGCCTGGAGCCTAGCCTCGCCCCTGTCTGGAGCCTAGCCTCATCACTGCCTGGAGCCTAGCCTCGCCTCGCCTCTGCCTGGAGCCTTGCCTCGCCTCGCCTCTGCCTGGAGCCTAGCCTCGCCTCGCCTCTGCCTGGAGCCTTGCCTTGCCTCGGCCTGGAGCCTCGCCTCGCCTCTGCCTGGAGCCTAGCCTCGCCTCGCCTCGGCCTGGATCCTAACCTTGCCTCGACCCTGCCTGGAGCCTTGCCTCGCCCCTGCCTGGTGCATTGACTCACCCCTGCCTGGAGCCCAGCCTCGACCCTGCCTGGAGCCTTGCCTTGCCCCTGCCTGGAGCCTAGCCTCGCCTCGCATCGGCCTGGATCCTAACCTTGCCTCGACCCTGCCTGGAGCCTAGCCTTGCCTCGCCTCTGCCTGGAGCCTTGCCTCGCCTTGCCTCGGCCTGGAGCCTAACCTCGCCCCTGCCTGGAGCCTAGCCTCGCCCCTGCCTGGAGCCTAGCCTCGCCTCTGCCTGGAGCCTTGCCTCGCCTTGCCTCTGCCTGAAGCCTTGCCTCGCCTCGCCTCGCCTCGCCTCGCCTCGTCTCGCCTCGCCTCGTCTCTGCCTGGATCCTAACCTTGCCTCGCCCTGCCTGGAGCCTTGCCTCGCCTCACCCCTGCCTGGAGCCTCGCCTCGCCCCTGGCTGGAGCCTCGCCTCACCTCTGCCTGGAGCCTCGCCTCACCCCTGCCTGGAGCCTCGCCTCGCCCCTGCCTGGAGCCTCACCTCGCCTCTGCCTGGAGCCTTGCCTCACCCCTGCCTGGAGCCTTGCCTCACCTCGCCCCTGCCTGGAGCCTCACCTCGCCTCTGCCTGGAGCCTTGCCTCACCCCTGCCTGGAGCCTTGCCTCGCCTCGCCTCTGCCTGGAGCCTTGCCTGGACCCTGCCAGGAGCCTCACCTCGCCTCTGCCTGGAGCCTCGCCTCGCCTCTGTCTGGAGCCTTGCCTCGCCTCACCTCGCCTCAGCCTGGAGCCTTGCCTCGCCTCGCCTCTGCCTGGAGCCTAGCCTCGCCCCTGCCTGGAGCCTCGCCTCGCCTCTGCCTGGAGTCTAGCCTCGCCTCGCCTCTGCCTGGAGACTTGCCTCACCTCGCCTCTGCCTGGAGCCTAGCCTCGCCTCGCCTCTGCCTGGAGCCTAGCCTCGCCCCTGTCTGGAGCCTAGCCTCATCACTGCCTGGAGCCTAGCCTCGCCTCGCCTCTGCCTGGAGCCTTGCCTCGCCTCGCCTCTGCCTGGAGCCTAGCCTCGCCTCGCCTCTGCCTGGAGCCTAGCCTCGCCTCGCCTCGGCCTGGATCCTAACCTTGCCTCGACCCTGCCTGGAGCCTTGCCTCGCCCCTGCCTGGTGCATTGACTCACCCCTGCCTGGAGCCCAGCCTCGACCCTGCCTGGAGCCTTGCCTCGCCTCGCATCGGCCTAGATCCTAACCTTGCCTTGCCCCTGCCTGGAGCCTAGCCTCGCCTCACATCGGCCTAGATCCTAACCTTGCCTCGACCCTGCCTGGAGCCTAGCCTTGCCTCGCCTCTGCCTGGAGCCTTGCCTCGCCTCGCCTCGGCCTGGAGCCTAACCTCGCCCCTGCCTGGAGCCTAGCCTCGCCCCTGCCTGGAGCCTCACCTCGCCTCTGCCTGGAGTCTAGCCTCGCCTCGCCTCTGCCTGGAGCCTTGCCTCGCCTCGCCTCTGCCTGGAGCCTAGCCTCGCCTCGCCTCTGCCTGGAGCCTAGCCTCGCCCCTGTCTGGAGCCTAGCCTCATCACTGCCTGGAGCGTAGCCTCGCCTCGCCTCTGCCTGGAGCCTAGCCTCGCCCCTGCCTGGAGCCTAGCCTCACCTCGCCTCTGCCTGGAGCCTTGCCTCACCTCGCCTCTGCCTGGAGCCTAGCCTCGCCTCGCCTCTGCCTGGAGCCTAGCCTCGCCCCTGTCTGGAGCCTAGCCTCATCACTGCCTGGAGCCTAGCCTCGCCTCGCCTCGCCTCTGCCTGGAGCCTAGCCTCGCCTCGCCTCTGCCTGGAGCCTTGCCTTGCCTCGGCCTGGAGCCTCGCCTCGCCTCTGCCTGGAGCCTAGCCTCGCCTCGCCTCGGCCTGGATCCTAACCTTGCCTCGACCCTGCCTGGAGCCTTGCCTCGCCCCTGCCTGGTGCATTGACTCACCCCTGCCTGGAGCCCAGCCTCGACCCTGCCTGGAGCCTTGCCTTGCCCCTGCCTGGAGCCTAGCCTCGCCTCGCATCGGCCTGGATCCTAACCTTGCCTCGACCCTGCCTGGAGCCTAGCCTTGCCTCGCCTCTGCCTGGAGCCTTGCCTCGCCTTGCCTCGGCCTGGAGCCTAACCTCGCCCCTGCCTGGAGCCTAGCCTCGCCCCTGCCTGGAGCCTAGCCTCGCCTCTGCCTGGAGCCTTGCCTCGCCTTGCCTCTGCCTGAAGCCTTGCCTCGCCTCGCCTCGCCTCGCCTCGCCTCGTCTCTGCCTGGATCCTAACCTTGCCTCGCCCTGCCTGGAGCCTTGCCTCGCCTCACCCCTGCCTGGAGCCTCGCCTCGCCCCTGGCTGGAGCCTCGCCTCACCTCTGCCTGGAGCCTCGCCTCACCCCTGCCTGGAGCCTAGCCTCGCCCCTGCCTGGAGCCTCACCTCGCCTCTGCCTGGAGTCTAGCCTCGCCTCGCCTCTGCCTGGAGCCTTGCCTCGCCTCGCCTCTGCCTGGAGCCTAGCCTCGCCTCGCCTCTGCCTGGAGCCTAGCCTCGCCCCTGTCTGGAGCCTAGCCTCATCACTGCCTGGAGCCTAGCCTCGCCTCGCCTCTGCCTGGAGCCTAGCCTCGCCCCTGCCTGGAGCCTAGCCTCACCTCGCCTCTGCCTGGAGCCTTGCCTCACCTCGCCTCTGCCTGGAGCCTAGCCTCGCCTCGCCTCTGCCTGGAGCCTAGCCTCGCCCCTGTCTGGAGCCTAGCCTCATCACTGCCTGGAGCCTAGCCTCGCCTCGCCTCGCCTCTGCCTGGAGCCTAGCCTCGCCTCGCCTCTGCCTGGAGCCTTGCCTTGCCTCGGCCTGGAGCCTCGCCTCGCCTCTGCCTGGAGCCTAGCCTCGCCTCGCCTCGGCCTGGATCCTAACCTTGCCTCGACCCTGCCTGGAGCCTTGCCTCGCCCCTGCCTGGTGCATTGACTCACCCCTGCCTGGAGCCCAGCCTCGACCCTGCCTGAAGCCTTGCCTTGCCCCTGCCTGGAGCCTAGCCTCGCCTCGCATCGGCCTGGATCCTAACCTTGCCTCGACCCTGCCTGGAGCCTAGCCTTGCCTCGCCTCTGCCTGGAGCCTTGCCTCGCCTTGCCTCGGCCTGGAGCCTAACCTCGCCCCTGCCTGGAGCCTAGCCTCGCCCCTGCCTGGAGCCTAGCCTCGCCTCTGCCTGGAGCCTTGCCTCGCCTTGCCTCTGCCTGAAGCCTTGCCTCGCCTCGCCTCGCCTCGTCTCTGCCTGGATCCTAACCTTGCCTCGCCCTGCCTGGAGCCTTGCCTCGCCTCACCCCTGCCTGGAGCCTCGCCTCGCCCCTGGCTGGAGCCTCGCCTCACCTCTGCCTGGAGCCTCGCCTCACCCCTGCCTGGAGCCTCGCCTCGCCCCTGCCTGGAGCCTCACCTCGCCTCTGCCTGGAGCCTTGCCTCACCCCTGCCTGGAGCCTTGCCTCACCTCGCCCCTGCCTGGAGCCTCACTTCGCCTCTGCCTGGAGCCTTGCCTCACCCCTGCCTGGAGCCTTGCCTCGCCTCGCCTCTGCCTGGAGCCTTGCCTCGCCCCTGCCTGGAGCCTTGCCTCACCTCGCCTCTGCCTGGAGCCTAGCCTCACCCCTGCCTGGAGCCTTGCCTCACCTCGCCTCTGCCTGGAGCCTTGCCTCGCCCCTGCCTGGAGCCTTGCCTCACCTCGCCTCTGCCTGGAGCCTTGCCTCACCCCTGCCTGGAGCCTTGCCTCACCTCGCCTCTGCCTGGAGCCTTGCCTCGCCCCTGCCTGGAGCCTCGCCTCACCCCTGCCTGGAGCCTTGCCTCACCTCGCCTCTGCCTGGAGCCTAGCCTCGCCTCGGCCTGGAGCCTTGCCTCGCCTTGCCTCTGCCTGGAGACTATCCTCGCCCCTGCCTGGAGCCTAGCCTCACCTTTCCTCTGCCTGGAGCCTAGCCTCGCCACGCCTCTGCCTGGAGCCTCACCTCGTCTCTGCCTGAAGCCTCGCCTCACCTCTGCCTGGAGCCTAGCCTCACCTCGCCTCTGCCTGGAGCCTAGCCTCGCCTCGCCTCTGCCTGGAGCCTCACCTCGCCTCCGCCTGGAGACTTGCCTCACCTCTGCCTGGAACCTCGCCTCACCTCTGCATGGAGCCTAGACTCGCCTCGCCTCTGCCTGGAGCCTAGCCTCGCCTCGCCTCTGCCTAAAGCCTCGCCTCGCCTCTGCCTGGAGCCTCGCCTCGCCTCTGCCTGGAGCGTAGCCTCGCCTCGCCTCTGCCTGGAGCCTAGCCTCACCTCGCCTCTGCCTGGAGCCTCGCCTCGCCTCTGCCTGGAGCCTTGCCTTGCCTCGCTTCTGCCTGGAGCCTAGCCTCGCCCCTGCCTGGAGCCTCGCCTCGCCTCTGCCTGGAGCCTCGCCTCGCCTCTGCCTGGAGCCTTGCCTCGCCTCGCCTCTGCCTGGAGCCTAGCCTCGCCCCTGCATGGAGCCTCGCCTCGCCTCTGCCTGGAGCCTAGCCTCGCCTCGCCTCTGCCTGGAGCCTTGCCTCGCCTCACCTCTGCCTGCAGCCTAGCCTCGCCTCGCCTCTGCCTGGAGCCTAGCCTCGCCCCTGCCTGGAGCCTAGCCTCACCTCGCCTCTGCCTGGAGCCTAACCTCGCCTCGCCTCTGCCTGGAGCCTTGCCTCGCCTCGCCTCTGTCTGGAGCCTCGTCTCGCCTCGCCTCTGCCTGGAGCCTCGCCTCGCCTCTGCCTGGAGCCTTGCTTCGCCCCTGCCTGGAGCCTTGCCTCGCCTCGGCCTGGAGCTTCGCCTTGCCTCTGCCTGGAGCCTAGCCTCGCTTCGCCTCGGCCTGGATCCTAACCTTGCCTCGACCCTGCCTGGAGCCTTGCCTCGCCCCTGCCTGGAGCATTGACTCACCCCTGCCTGGAGCCTTGCCTCGCCTTGCCTCTGCCTGAAGCCTTGCCTCGCCTCGCCTCGCCTCGCCTCGCCTCGACTCTGCCTGGATCCTAACCTTGCCTCGCCCTGCCTGGAGCCTTGCCTCGCCTCACCCCTGCCTGGAGCCTAGCCTCGCCTCGCCTCTGCCTGGAGCCTAGCCTCGCCCCTGTCTGGAGCCTAGCCTCATCACTGCCTGGAGCCTAGCCTCGCCTCGCCTCTGCCTGGAGCCTTGCCTCGCCTCGCCTCTGCCTGGAGCCTAGCCTCGCCTCGCCTCTGCCTGGAGCCTTGCCTTGCCTCGGCCTGGAGCCTCGCCTCGCCTCTGCCTGGAGCCTAGCCTCGCCTCGCCTCGGCCTGGATCCTAACCTTGCCTCGACCCTGCCTGGTGCATTGACTCACCCCTGCCTGGAGCCCAGCCTCGACCCTGCCTGGAGCCTTGCCTTGCCCCTGCCTGGAGCCTAGCCTCGCCTCGCATCGGCCTGGATCCTAACCCTTGCCTCGACCCTGCCTGGAGCCTAGCCTTGCCTCGCCTCTGCCTGGAGCCTTGCCTCGCCTTGCCTCGGCCTGGAGCCTAACCTCGCCCCTGCCTGGAGCCTAGCCTCGCCCCTGCCTGGAGCCTAGCCTCGCCTCTGCCTGGAGCCTTGCCTCGCCTTGCCTCTGCCTGAAGCCTTGCCTCGCCTCGCCTCGCCTCGCCTCGCCTCGCCTCTGCCTGGATCCTAACCTTGCCTCGCCCTGCCTGGAGCCTTGCCTCGCCTCACCCCTGCCTGGAGCCTCGCCTCGCCCCTGGCTGGAGCCTCGCCTCACCTCTGCCTGGAGCCTCGCCTCGCCCCTGCCTGGAGCCTCACCTCGCCTCTGCCTGGAGCCTTGCCTCACCCCTGCCTGGAGCCTTGCCTCACCTCGCCCCTGCCTGGAGCCTCACCTCGCCTCTGCCTGGAGCCTTGCCTCACCCCTGCCTGGAGCCTTGCCTCGCCTCGCCTCTGCCTGAGCCTTGCCTCGCCCCTGCCTGGAGCCTTGCCTCACCCCTGCCTGGAGCCTTGCCTCACCTCGCCTCTGCCTGGAGCCTAGCCTCGCCTCGGCCTGGAGCCTTGCCTCGCCTTGCCTCTGCCTGGAGCCTATCCTCGCCCCTGCCTGGAGCCTAGCCTCACCTTTCCTCTGCCTGGAGCCTAGCCTCGCCACGCCTCTGCCTGGAGCCTCACCTCGTCTCTGCCTGAAGCCTCGCCTCACCTCTGCCTGGAGCCTAGCCTCACCTCGCCTCTGCCTGGAGCCTAGCCTCGCCTCGCCTCTGCCTGGAGCCTCACCTCGCCTCTGCCTGGAGACTTGCCTCACCTCTGCCTGGAACCTCGCCTCACCTCTGCATGGAGCCTAGACTCGCCTCGCCTCTGCCTGGAGCCTAGCCTCGCCTCGCCTCTGCCTAAAGCCTCGCCTCGCCTCTGCCTGGAGCCTCACCTCGCCTCTGCCTGGAGCGTAGCCTCGCCTCGCCTCTGCCTGGAGCCTAGCCTCGCCTCGTCTCTGCCTGGAGCCTCGCCTCGCCTCTGCCTGGAACCTTGCCTTGCCTCGCTTCTGCCTGGAGCCTAGCCTCGCCCCTGCCTGGAGCCTCGCCTCGCCTCTGCCTGGAGCCTCGCCTCGCCTCTGCCTGGAGCCTTGCCTCGCCTCGCCTCTGCCTGGAGCCTAGCCTCGCCCCTGCCTGGAGCCTCGCCTCGCCTCTGCCTGGAGCCTAGCCTCGCCTCGCCTCTGCCTGGAGCCTTGCCTCGCCTCACCTCTGCCTGGAGCCTAGCCTCGCCTCGCCTCTGCCTGGAGCCTAGCCTCGCCCCTGCCTGGAGCCTAGCCTCACCACTGCCTGGAGCCTAGCCTCGCCTCGCCTCGCCTCTGCCTGGAGCCTCGCCTCGCCTCTGCCTGGAGCCTTGCTTCGCCCCTGCCTGGAGCCTTGCCTCGCCTCGGCCTGGAGCCTCGCCTTGCCTCTGCCTGGAGCCTAGCCTCGCTTTGCCTCGGCATGGATCCTAACCTTGCCTCGACCCTGCCTGGAGCCTTGCCTCGCCCCTGCCTGGAGCATTGACTCACCCCTGCCTGGAGCCCAGCCTCGACCCTGCCTGGAGCCTAGCCTCGCCTCGCCTCGGCCTGGATCCTAACCTTGCCTCGCCATGCCTGGAGCCTTGCCTCGCCTCGCCTCTGCCTGGAGCATTGACTCACCTCTGCCTGGAGCCCAGCCTCACCCCTGCCTGGAGCCTCGACTCGCCCCTGCCTGGAGCCTCGCTTCGCCTCATCTCGCCTCTGCCTGGAGCCTCGCCTCGCCTCTGCCTGGAGCCTTGCTTCGCCTCGCCTCTACCTGGAGCCTCGCCTCGCCGCGCCCCTGCCTGGAGCCTTGCCTCGCCCCTGCCTGGAGCCTAGCCTCGCCTCGCCTCGGCCTGGATCCTAACCTTGCCTCGACCCTGCCTGGAGCCTTGCCTCGCCTCGGCCTGGAGCATTGACTCGCCTCGGACTGGAGCCTCGCCTCGCCCCTGCCTGGAGCCTTGCTTCACCTCACCTCGGCCTGGAGCATTGACTCGCCTCGGCCTGGAGCCTCACCTCGCCTCTGCCTGGATCCTTGCCTCGCCTCACCTCGCCTCGGCCTGGAGCCTTCCCTCGCCTCGTCTCTGCCTGGAGCCTTGCCTCGCCCCTGCCTGGAGCCTTGCCTCGCCTCTGCCTGGAGCCTCGCCTCGCCTCTGCCTGGAGCCTTGCTTCGCCCCTGCCTGGAGCCTTGCCTCGCCTCGGCCTGGAGCCTCGCCTTGCCTCTGCCTGGAGCCTAGCCTCGCTTCGCCTCGGCCTGGATCCTAACCTTGCCTCGACCCTGCCTGGAGCCTTGCCTCGCCCCTGCCTGGAGCATTGACTCACCCCTGCCTGGAGCCTTGCCTCGCCTTGCCTCTGCCTGAAGCCTTGCCTCGCCTCGCCTCGCCTCGCCTCGCCTCGACTCTGCCTGGATCCTAACCTTGCCTCGCCCTGCCTGGAGCCTTGCCTCGCCTCACCCCTGCCTGGAGCCTAGCCTCGCCTCGCCTCTGCCTGGAGCCTAGCCTCGCCCCTGTCTGGAGCCTAGCCTCATCACTGCCTGGAGCCTAGCCTCGCCTCGCCTCTGCCTGGAGCCTTGCCTCGCCTCGCCTCTGCCTGGAGCCTAGCCTCGCCTCGCCTCTGCCTGGAGCCTTGCCTTGCCTCGGCCTGGAGCCTCGCCTCGCCTCTGCCTGGAGCCTAGCCTCGCCTCGCCTCGGCCTGGATCCTAACCTTGCCTCGACCCTGCCTGGTGCATTGACTCACCCCTGCCTGGAGCCCAGCCTCGACCCTGCCTGGAGCCTTGCCTTGCCCCTGCCTGGAGCCTAGCCTCGCCTCGCATCGGCCTGGATCCTAACCTTGCCTCGACCCTGCCTGGAGCCTAGCCTTGCCTCGCCTCTGCCTGGAGCCTTGCCTCGCCTTGCCTCGGCCTGGAGCCTAACCTCGCCCCTGCCTGGAGCCTAGCCTCGCCCCTGCCTGGAGCCTAGCCTCGCCTCTGCCTGGAGCCTTGCCTCGCCTTGCCTCTGCCTGAAGCCTTGCCTCGCCTCGCCTCGCCTCGCCTCGCCTCTGCCTGGATCCTAACCTTGCCTCGCCCTGCCTGGAGCCTTGCCTCGCCTCACCCCTGCCTGGAGCCTCGCCTCGCCCCTGGCTGGAGCCTCGCCTCACCTCTGCCTGGAGCCTCGCCTCGCCCCTGCCTGGAGCCTCACCTCGCCTCTGCCTGGAGCCTTGCCTCACCCCTGCCTGGAGCCTTGCCTCACCTCGCCCCTGCCTGGAGCCTCACCTCGCCTCTGCCTGGAGCCTTGCCTCACCCCTGCCTGGAGCCTTGCCTCGCCTCGCCTCTGCCTGGAGCCTTGCCTCGCCTCTGCCTGGAGCCTTGCCTCGCCCCTGCCTGGAGCCTTGCCTCACCCCTGCCTGGAGCCTTGCCTCACCTCGCCTCTGCCTGGAGCCTAGCCTCGCCTCGGCCTGGAGCCTTGCCTCGCCTTGCCTCTGCCTGGAGCCTATCCTCGCCCCTGCCTGGAGCCTAGCCTCACCTTTCCTCTGCCTGGAGCCTAGCCTCGCCACGCCTCTGCCTGGAGCCTCACCTCGTCTCTGCCTGAAGCCTCGCCTCACCTCTGCCTGGAGCCTAGCCTCACCTCGCCTCTGCCTGGAGCCTAGCCTCGCCTCGCCTCTGCCTGGAGCCTCACCTCGCCTCTGCCTGGAGACTTGCCTCACCTCTGCCTGGAACCTCGCCTCACCTCTGCATGGAGCCTAGACTCGCCTCGCCTCTGCCTGGAGCCTAGCCTCGCCTCGCCTCTGCCTAAAGCCTCGCCTCGCCTCTGCCTGGAGCCTCACCTCGCCTCTGCCTGGAGCGTAGCCTCGCCTCGCCTCTGCCTGGAGCCTAGCCTCGCCTCGCCTCTGCCTGGAACCTTGCCTTGCCTCGCTTCTGCCTGGAGCCTAGCCTCGCCCCTGCCTGGAGCCTCGCCTCGCCTCTGCCTGGAGCCTCGCCTCGCCTCTGCCTGGAGCCTTGCCTCGCCTCGCCTCTGCCTGGAGCCTAGCCTCGCCCCTGCCTGGAGCCTCGCCTCGCCTCTGCCTGGAGCCTAGCCTCGCCTCGCCTCTGCCTGGAGCCTTGCCTCGCCTCACCTCTGCCTGGAGCCTAGCCTCGCCTCGCCTCTGCCTGGAGCCTAGCCTCGCCCCTGCCTGGAGCCTAGCCTCGCCTCGCCTCGCCTCTGCCTGGAGCCTCGCCTCGCCTCTGCCTGGAGCCTTGCTTCGCCCCTGCCTGGAGCCTTGCCTCGCCTCGGCCTGGAGCCTCGCCTTGCCTCTGCCTGGAGCCTAGCCTCGCTTCGCCTCGGCCTGGATCCTAACCTTGCCTCGACCCTGCCTGGAGCCTTGCCTCGCCTCGCCTCGGCCTGGATCCTAACCTTGCCTCGCCATGCCTGGAGCCTTGCCTCGCCTCGCCTCTGCCTGGAGCATTGACTCACCTCTGCCTGGAGCCCAGCCTCACCCCTGCCTGGAGCCTCGACTCGCCCCTGCCTGGAGCCTCGCTTCGCCGTATCTCGCCTCTGCCTGGAGCCTCGCCTCGCCTCTGCCTGGAGCCTTGCTTCGCCTCGCCTCTACCTGGAGCCTCGCCTCGCCGCGCCCCTGCCTGGAGCCTTGCCTCGCCCCTGCCTGGAGCCTAGCCTCGCCTCGCCTCGGCCTGGATCCTAACCTTGCCTCGACCCTGCCTGGAGCCTTGCCTCGCCTCGGCCTGGAGCATTGACTCGCCTCGGACTGGAGCCTCGCCTCGCCCCTGCCTGGAGCCTTGCTTCACCTCGCCGCGGCCTGGAGCATTGACTCGCCTCGGCCTGGAGCCTTGCCTCGCCTCGGCCTGGAGCATTGACTCACCTCGGCCTGGAGCATTGACTCACCTCGGCCTGGAGCCTCACCTCGCCTCTGCCTGGATCCTTGCCTCGCCTCACCTCGCCTCGGCCTGGAGCCTTCCCTCGCCTCGTCTCTGCCTGGAGCCTTGCCTCGCCCCTGCCTGGAGCCTTGCCTCGCCTCGGCCTGGAGCCTCGCCTCGCCTCTGCCTGGAGACTTGCTTCGCCTCGCCTCGGCCTGGAACATTGACACGCCTCGGCCTGGAGCCTCACCTCGCCTTTGCCTGGAGCCTTGCCTCGCCACACCTCGCCTCTGCCTGGAGCCTTGCCTCGCCTCACCTCGCCTCTGCCTGGAGCCTCGCCTCGCCTTGGCCTGGAGCATTGACATGCCTCGGCCTGGAGCCTCACCTCGCCTGTGCCTGGAGCCTTCCCTCGCCTTGCCTCTGCCTGGAGCCTAGCCTCGCCTCGCCTCTGCCTGGAGCCTCGCCTCGCCTCTGCCTGGAGCCTCACCTCGCCTCTGCCTGGAGCCTTGCCTCGCCTCTGCCTGGAGCCTTGCCTCGCCTCACCTCACCTCGTCCTGGAGCCTTGCCTTGCCTCGCGTCTTCCTGGAGCCTTGCCTCGCCTCGCCTCTGCCTGGAGCCTAGCCTCGCCCCTGCCTGGAGCCTCGCCTCGCCTCTGCCTGGAGCCTAGCCTCACCTCGCCTCTGCCTGGAGCCTAGCCTCGCCTCACCTCGGCCTGGATCTTAACCTTGCCTCGACCCTGCCTGGAGCCTTGCTTCGCCTCGGCCTGGAGCATTGACTCGCCTCGGCCTGGAGCCTCGCCTCGCCCCTGCCTGGAGCCTTGCTTCACCTCGCCTCGGCCTGGAGCATTGACTCTCCTCGGCCTGGAGCATTGACTCGCCTCGGCCTGGAGCCTCACCTCGCCTCGGCCTGGAGCCTTCCCTCGCCTCGTCTCTGCCTGGAGCCTTGCCTCGCCCCTGCCTGGAGCCTTGCCTCGCCTCGGCCTGGAGCCTCGCCTCGCCTCTGCCTGGAGCCTAGCCTCGCCCCTGCCTGGAGCCTCGCCTCGCCTCTGCCTGGAGCCTAGCCTCACCTCGCCTCTGCCTGGAGCCTAGCCTCGCCTCACCTCGGCCTGGATCTTAACCTTGCCTCGACCCTGCCTGGAGCCTTGCTTCGCCTCGGCCTGGAGCATTGACTCGCCTCGGCCTGGAGCCTCGCCTCGCCCCTGCCTGGAGCCTTGCTTCACCTCGCCTCGGCCTGGAGCATTGACTCTCCTCGGCCTGGAGCATTGACTCGCCTCGGCCTGGAGCCTCACCTCGCCTCGGCCTGGAGCCTTCCCTCGCCTCGTCTCTGCCTGGAGCCTTGCCTCGCCCCTGCCTGGAGCCTTGCCTCGCCTCGGCCTGGAGCCTCGCCTCGCCTCTGCCTGGAGCCTAGCCTCGCCTCGCCTCTGCCTGGAGCCTTGCTTCGCCTCGCCTCGGCCTGGAGCATTGACACGCCTCGGCCTGGAGCCTCACCTCGCCTGTGCCTGGAGCCTTGCCTCGCCTCACCTCGCCTCTGCCTGGAGCCTTGCCTCGCCTCACCTCGCCTCTGCCTGGAGCCTCGCCTCGCCTCGGCCTGGAGCATTGACATGCCTCGGCCTGGAGCCTCACGTCTCCCCTGCCTGGAGCCTTGCCTCGACCCTGCCTGGAGCCTTGCCTCACCCCTGCCTGGAGCCTTGCCTCGCCTCACCCCTGCCTGGAACCTCGCCTCACCCCTGCCTGGAGCCTCGCCTCGCCCCTGCCTGGAGCCTCGCCTCGCCTCTGCCTGGAGCCTCGCCTCGCCCCTGCCTGGAGCCTCGCCTCGCCTCTGCCTGGAGCCTCGCCTCACCCCTGCCTGGAGCCTCGCCTCGCCCCTGCCTGGAGCCTCGCCTCGCCCTGCCTGGAGCCTCACCTCGCCTCTGCCTGGAGCCTCGCTTTGCTCGCCCCTGCCTGTAGCCTCGCTTCGCGTCGCCTTGGCCTGGAGCCTCGTCTCGCCTCTGCCTGGAGCCTAGCCTTGCCTCGCCTCTGCCTGGAGCCTACCCTCGCCTCGCCTCTGCCTGGAGACTTGCCTCGCCTCGCCTCTGCCTGGAGCCTAGCCTCGCCTCGCCCCTGCCTGGAGCCTAGCCTCGCCTCGCCTCTGCCTGGAGCCTTCCCTCGCCTCGTCTCTGCCTGGAGCCTTGCCTCGCCCCTGCCTGGAGCCTTGCCTCGCCTCGGCCTGGAGCCTCGCCTCGCCTCTGCCTGGAGCCTAGCCTCGCCTCGCCTCTGCCTGGAGCCTTGCTTCGCCTCGCCTCGGCCTGGAGCATTGACACGCCTCGGCCTGGAGCCTCACCTCGCCTGTGCCTGGAGCCTTGCCTCGCCTCACCTCGCCTCTGCCTGGAGCCTTGCCTCGCCTCACCTCGCCTCTGCCTGGAGCCTCGCCTCGCCTCGGCCTGGAGCATTGACATGCCTCGGCCTGGAGCCTCACGTCTCCCCTGCCTGGAGCCTTGCCTCGACCCTGCCTGGAGCCTTGCCTCACCCCTGCCTGGAGCCTTGCCTCGCCTCACCCCTGCCTGGAACCTCGCCTCACCCCTGCCTGGAGCCTCGCCTCGCCCCTGCCTGGAGCCTCGCCTCGCCTCTGCCTGGAGCCTCGCCTCGCCCCTGCCTGGAGCCTCGCCTCGCCTCTGCCTGGAGCCTCGCCTCACCCCTGCCTGGAGCCTCGCCTCGCCCCTGCCTGGAGCCTCGCCTCGCCCTGCCTGGAGCCTCACCTCGCCTCTGCCTGGAGCCTCGCTTTGCTCGCCCCTGCCTGTAGCCTCGCTTCGCGTCGCCTTGGCCTGGAGCCTCGTCTCGCCTCTGCCTGGAGCCTAGCCTTGCCTCGCCTCTGCCTGGAGCCTACCCTCGCCTCGCCTCTGCCTGGAGACTTGCCTCGCCTCGCCTCTGCCTGGAGCCTAGCCTCGCCTCGCCCCTGCCTGGAGCCTAGCCTCGCCTCGCCTCTGCCTGGAGCCTTGCCTCGCCTCGGCCTGGAGCCTCGCCTCGCCTCTGCCTGGAGCCTTGCTTCGCCTCGCCTCGGCCTGGAGCCTTGCTTCGCCTCGCCTCGGCCTGGAGCATTGACACGCCTCGGCCTGGAGCCTCACCTCGCCTGTGCCTGGACCCTTGCCTCGCCTCACCTCGCCTCTGCCTGTAGCCTTGCCTTGCCTCGCCTCGCCTCTGCCTGGAGCCTAGCCTCGCCTCGCCTCTGCCTGGAGCCTCGCCTCGCCTCTGCCTGGAGCCTCACCTCGCCTCGGCCTGGAGCCTTGCCTTGCCTCGCGTCTTCCTGGAGCCTTGCCTCGCCTCGCCTCTGCCTGGAGCCTAGCCTCGCCTCGCCTCTGCCTGGATCTTAACCTTGCCTCGACCCTGCCTGGAGCCTTGCCTTTGCCTCGGCCTGGAGCCTCGCCTCGCCCCTGCCTGGAGCCTTGCTTCACCTCGCCTCGGCCTGGAGCCTTGCCTCGCCTCGGCCTGGAGCATTGACTCACCTCGGCCTGGAGCATTGACTCGCCTCGGACTGGAGCCTCGCCTCGCCCCTGCGTGGAGCCTTGCTTCACCTCGCCTCGGCCTGGAGCATTGACTCGCCTCGGCCTGGAGCCTTGCCTCGCCTCTGCCTGGATCCTTGCCTCGCCTCACCTCGCCTCTGCCTGGAGCCTTCCCTCGCCTCGTCTCTGCCTGGAGCCTTGCCTCGCCCCTGCCTGGAGCCTTGCCTCGCCTCGGCCTGGAGCCTCGCCTCGCCTCTGCCTGGAGCCTTGCTTCGCCTCGCCTCGGCCTGGAACATTGACACGCCTCGGCCTGGAGCCTCACCTCGCCTGTGCCTGGAGCCTTGCCTCGCCTCACCTCGCCTCTGCCTGGAGCCTTGCCTCGCCTCACCTCGCCTCTGCCTGGAGCCTCGCCTCGCCTCGGCCTGGAGCATTGACATGCCTCGGCCTGGAGCCTCACCTCGCCTGTGCCTGGAGCCTTCCCTCGCCTCGCCTCTGCCAGGAGCCTAGCCTCGCCTCGCCTCTGCCTGGAGCCTCGCCTCGCCTCTGCCTGGAGCCTCACCTCGCCTCTGCCTGGAGCCTTGCCTCGCCTCTGCCTGGAGCCTTGCCTCGCCTCACCTCGCCTCGGCCTGGAGCCTTGCCTTGCCTCGCGTCTTCCTGGAGCCTTGCCTCGCCTCGCCTCTGCCTGGAGCCTAGCCTCGCCCCTGCCTGGAGCCTCGCCTCGCCTCTGCCTGGAGCCTAACCTCGCCTCGCCTCTGCCTGGAGCCTAGCCTCGCCTCACCTCGGCCTGGATCTTAACCTTGCCTCGCCTCGGCCTGGAGCCTCGCCTCGCCTCTGCCTGGAGCCTAGCCTCGCCTCGCCTCTGCCTGGAGCCTTGCTTCGCCTCGCCTCGGCCTGGAGCATTGACACGCCTCGGCCTGGAGTCTCACCTCGCCTGTGCCTGGAGCCTTGCCTCGCCTCACCTCGCCTCTGCCTGGAGCCTTGCCTCGCCTCACCTCGCCTCTGCCTGGAGCCTCGCCTCGCCTCGGCCTGGAGCATTGACATGCCTCGGCCTGGAGCCTCACCTCGCCCCTGCCTGGAGCCTTGCCTCGACCCTGCCTGGAGCCTTGCCTCGCCTCACCCCTGCCTGGAACCTCGCCTCACCCCTGCCTGAAGCCTCGCCTCGCCCCTGCCTGGAGCCTCGCCTCGCCTCTGCCTGGAGCCTCGCCTCACCCCTGCCTGGAGCCTCGCCTCGCCTCTGCCTGGAGCCTCGCCTCACCCCTGCCTGGAGCCTCGCCTCGCCTCGGCCTGGAGCATTGACATGCCTCGGCCTGGAGCCTCACGTCTCCCCTGCCTGGAGCCTTGCCTCGACCCTGCCTGGAGCCTTGCCTCACCCCTGCCTGGAGCCTTGCCTCGCCTCACCCCTGCCTGGAACCTCGCCTCACCCCTGCCTGGAGCCTCGCCTCGCCCCTGCCTGGAGCCTCGCCTCGCCTCTGCCTGGAGCCTCGCCTCGCCCCTGCCTGGAGCCTCGCCTCGCCTCTGCCTGGAGCCTCGCCTCACCCCTGCCTGGAGCCTCGCCTCGCCCCTGCCTGGAGCCTCGCCTCGCCCTGCCTGGAGCCTCACCTCGCCTCTGCCTGGAGCCTCGCTTTGCTCGCCCCTGCCTGTAGCCTCGCTTCGCGTCGCCTTGGCCTGGAGCCAAGTCTCGCCTCTGCCTGGAGCCTAGCCTCGCCTCGCCTCTGCCTGGAGCCTAGCCTCGCCTCGCCTCTGCCTGGAGCCTTGCCTCGCCTCACCTCTGCCTGGAGCCTAGCCTCGCCTCGCCTCTGCCTGGAGCCTAGCCTCGCCCCTGCCTGGAGCCTAGCCTCACCACTGCCTGGAGCCTAGCCTCGCCTCGCCTCGACTCGGCCTGGAGCCTCGCCTCGCCCCTGCCTGGAGCCTAGCCTCACCACTGCCTGGAGCCTAGCCTCGCCTCGCCTCGCCTCGGCCTGGAGCCTCGCCTCGCCCCTGCCTGGAGCCTAGCCTCACCACTGCCTGGAGCCTAGCCTCGCCTCGCCTCGCCTCGGCCTGGAGCCTCGCCTTGCCTCTGCCTGGAGCCTAGCCTCGCTTCGCCTCGGCCTGGATCCTAACCTTGCCTCGACCCTGCCTGGAGCCTTGCCTCGCCCCTGCCTGGAGCATTGACTCACCCCTGCCTGGAGCCCAGCCTCGACCCTGCCTGGAGCCTAGCCTCGCCTCGCCTCGGCCTGGATCCTAACCTTGCCTCGCCCTGCCTGGAGCCTTGCCTCGCCTCGCCTCTGCCTGGAGCATTGACTCACCTCTGCCTGGAGCCCAGCCTCACCCCTGCCTGGAGCCTCGACTCGCCCCTGCCTGGAGCCTCGCTTCGCCTCATCTCGCCTCTGCCTGGAGCCTCGCCTCGCCTCTGCCTGGAGCCTTGCTTCGCCTCGCCTCTACCTGGAGCCTCGCCTCGCCGCGCCCCTGCCTGGAGCCTTGCCTCGCCTCTGCCTGGAGCCTAGCCTCGCCTCGCCTCGGCCTGGATCCTAACCTTGCCTCGACCCTGCCTGGAGCCTTGCCTCGCCTCGGCCTGGAGCATTGACTCGCCTCGGACTGGAGCCTCGCCTCGCCCCTGCGTGGAGCCTTGCTTCACCTCGCCTCGGCCTGGAGCATTGACTCGCCTCGGCCTGGAGCCTTGCCTCGCCTCTGCCTGGATCCTTGCCTCGCCTCACCTCGCCTCTGCCTGGAGCCTTCCCTCGCCTCGTCTCTGCCTGGAGCCTTGCCTCGCCCCTGCCTGGAGCCTTGCCTCGCCTCGGCCTGGAGCCTCGCCTCGCCTCTGCCTGGAGCCTTGCTTCGCCTCGCCTCGGCCTGGAACATTGACACGCCTCGGCCTGGAGCCTCACCTCGCCTGTGCCTGGAGCCTTGCCTCGCCTCACCTCGCCTCTGCCTGGAGCCTTGCCTCGCCTCACCTCGCCTCTGCCTGGAGCCTCGCCTCGCCTCGCCTCTGCCTGGAGCCTCGCCTCGCCTCTGCCTGGAGCCTCACCTCGCCTCTGCCTGGAGCCTTGCCTCGCCTCTGCCTGGAGCCTTGCCTCGCCTCACCTCGCCTCGGCCTGGAGCCTTGCCTTGCCTCGCGTCTTCCTGGAGCCTTGCCTCGCCTCGCCTCTGCCTGGAGCCTAGCCTCGCCCCTGCCTGGAGCCTCGCCTCGCCTCTGCCTGGAGCCTAGCCTCGCCTCGCCTCTGCCTGGAGCCTAGCTTCGCCTCACCTCGGCCTGGATCTTAACCTTGCCTCGACCCTGCCTGGAGCCTTGCCTCGCCTCGGCCTGGAGCATTGACTCGCCTCGGCCTGGAGCCTCGCCTCGCCCCTGCCTGGAGCCTTGCTTCACCTCGCCTCGGCCTGGAGCCTCACCTCGCCTGTGCCTGGACCCTTGCCTCGCCTCACCTCGCCTCTGCCTGTAGCCTTGCCTTGCCTCGCCTCGCCTCTGCCTGGAGCCTAGCCTCGCCTCGCCTCTGCCTGGAGCCTCGCCTCGCCTCTGCCTGGAGCCTCACCTCGCCTCGGCCTGGAGCCTTGCCTTGCCTCGCGTCTTCCTGGAGCCTTGCCTCGCCTCGCCTCTGCCTGGAGCCTAGCCTCGCCTCGCCTCTGCCTGGATCTTAACCTTGCCTCGACCCTGCCTGGAGCCTTGCCTCGCCTCGGCCTGGAGCATTGACTCGCCTCAGCCTGGAGCCTCGCCTCGCCCCTGCCTGGAGCCTTGCTTCACCTCGCCTCGGCCTGGAGCATTGACTCGTGTCGGCCTGGAGCCTTGCCTCGCCTCGGCCTGGAGCATTGACTCACCTCGGCCTGGAGCATTGACTCGCCTCACCTCGCCTCAGCCTGGAGCCTCACCTCGCCTCGGCCTGGAGCCTTCCCTCGCCTCGTCTCTGCCTGGAGCCTTGCCTCGCCCCTGCCTGGAGCCTTGCCTCGCCTCGGCCTGGAGCCTCGCCTCGCCTCTGCCTGGAGCCTTGCCTCGCCTCGGCCTGGAGCCTCGCCTCGCCCCTGCCTGGAGCCTTGCCTCGCCTCGGCCTGGAGCCTCGCCTCGCCTCTGCCTGGAGCCTAGCCTCGCCTCGCCTCTGCCTGGAGCCTTGCTTCGCCTCGCCTCGGCCTGGAGCATTGACACGCCTCGGCCTGGAGCCTCACCTCGCCTGTGCCTGGAGCCTTGCCTCGCCTCACCTCGCCTCTGCCTGGAGCCTTGCCTCGCCTCACCTCGCCTCTGCCTGGAGCCTCGCCTCGCCTCGGCCTGGAGCATTGACATGCCTCGGCCTGGAGCCTCACCTCGCCCCTGCCTGGAGCCTTGCCTCGACCCTACCTGGAGCCTTGCCTCACCCCTGCCTGGAGCCTTGCCTCGCCTCACCCCTGCCTGGAACCTCGCCTCACCCCTGCCTGGAGCCTCGCCTCGCCCCTGCCTGGAGCCTCGCCTCGCCTCTGCCTGGAGCCTCGCCTCACCCCTGCCTGGAGCCTCGCCTCGCCTCTGCCTGGAGCCTCGCCTCACCCCTGCCTGGAGCCTCGCCTCGCCTCGGCCTGGAGCATTGACATGCCTCGGCCTGGAGCCTCACGTCTCCCCTGCCTGGAGCCTTGCCTCGACCCTGCCTGGAGCCTTGCCTCACCCCTGCCTGGAGCCTTGCCTCGCCTCACCCCTGCCTGGAACCTCGCCTCACCCCTGCCTGGAGCCTCGCCTCGCCCCTGCCTGGAGCCTCGCCTCGCCTCTGCCTGGAGCCTCGCCTCGCCCCTGCCTGGAGCCTCGCCTCGCCTCTGCCTGGAGCCTCGCCTCACCCCTGCCTGGAGCCTCGCCTCGCCCCTGCCTGGAGCCTCGCCTCGCCCTGCCTGGAGCCTCACCTCGCCTCTGCCTGGAGCCTCGCTTTGCTCGCCCCTGCCTGTAGCCTCGCTTCGCGTCGCCTTGGCCTGGAGCCAGGTCTCGCCTCTGCCTGGAGCCTAGCCTCGCCTCGCCTCTGCCTGGAGCCTACCCTCGCCTCGCCTCTGCCTGGAGACTTGCCTCGCCTCGCCTCTGCCTGGAGCCTAGCCTCGCCTCGCCCCTGCCTGGAGCCTAGCCTCGCCTCGCCTCTGCCTGGAGCCTTGCCTTGCCCCTGCCTGGAGCCTTGCCTCGCCTCGGCCTGGAGCCTCGCCTCGCCTCTGCCTGGAGCCTTGCTTCGCCTCGCCTCGGCCTGGAGCATTGACACGCCTCGGCCTGGAGCCTCACCTCGCCTGTGCCTGGACCCTTGCCTCGCCTCACCTCGCCTCTGCCTGTAGCCTTGCCTTGCCTCGCCTCGCCTCTGCCTGGAGCCTAGCCTCGCCTCGCCTCTGCCTGGAGCCTCGCCTCGCCTCTGCCTGGAGCCTCACCTCGCCTCTGCCTGGAGCCTTGCCTCGCCTCTGCCTGGAGCCTTGCCTCGCCTCACCTCGCCTCGGCCTGGAGCCTTGCCTTGCCTCGCGTCTTCCTGGAGCCTTGCCTCGCCTCGCCTCTGCCTGGAGCATAGCCTCGCCCCTGCCTGGAGCCTCGCCTCGCCTCTGCCTGGAGCCTAGCCTCGCCTCGCCTCTGCCTGGATCTTAACCTTGCCTCGACCCTGCCTGGAGCCTTGCCTCGCCTCGGCCTGGAGCATTGACTCGCCTCAGCCTGGAGCCTCGCCTCGCCCCTGCCTGGAGCCTTGCTTCACCTCGCCTCGGCCTGGAGCATTGACTCGCCTCGGCCTGGAGCCTTGCCTCGCCTCGGCCTGGAGCATTGACTTGCCTCACCTCGCCTCAGCCTGGAGCCTCACCTCGCCTCGGCCTGGAGCCTTCCCTCGCCTCGTCTCTGCCTGGAGCCTTGCCTCGCCCCTGCCTGGAGCCTTGCCTCGCCTCGGCCTGGAGCCTCGCCTCGCCTCTGCCTGGAGCCTAGCCTCGCCTCGCCTCTGCCTGGAGCCTTGCTTCGCCTCGCCTCGGCCTGGAGCATTGACACGCCTCGGCCTGGAGCCTCACCTCGCCTGTGCCTGGAGCCTTGCCTCGCCTCACCTCGCCTCTGCCTGGAGCCTTGCCTCGCCTCACCTCGCCTCTGCCTGGAGCCTCGCCTCGCCTCGGCCTGGAGCATTGACATGCCTCGGCCTGGAGCCTCACCTCGCCCCTGCCTGGAGCCTTGCCTCGACCCTGCCTGGAGCCTTGCCTCACCCCTGCCTGGAGCCTTACCTCGCCTCACCCCTGCCTGGAACCTTGCCTCACCCCTGCCTGGAGCCTCGCCTCGCCCCTGCCTGGAGCCTCGCCTCGCCTCTGCCTGGAGCCTCGCCTCACCCCTGCCTGGAGCCTCGCCTCGCCTCTGCCTGGAGCCTCGCCTCACCCCTGCCTGGTGCCTCGCCTCGCCCCTGCCTGGAGCCTCGCCTCGCCCTGTCTGGAGCTTCACCTCGCCTCGGCCTGGAGCATTGACTCGCCTCGGCCTGGAGCCTTGCCTCGCCTCGGCCTGGAGCATTGACTCACCTCGGCCTGGAGCATTGACTCGCCTCACCTCGCCTCAGCCTGGAGCCTCACCTCGCCTCGGCCTGGAGCCTTCCCTCGCCTCGTCTCTGCCTGGAGCCTTGCCTCGCCCCTGCCTGGAGCCTTGCCTCGCCTCGGCCTGGAGCCTCGCCTCGCCTGTGCCTGGAGCCTTGCCTCGCCTCACCTCGCATCTGCCTGGAGCCTTGCCTCGCCTCACCTCGCCTCTGCCTGGAGCCTCGCCTCGCCTCGGCCTGGAGCATTGACATGCCTCGGCCTGGAGCCTCACCTCGCCCCTGCCTGGAGCCTTGCCTCGCCTCGGCCTGGAGCCTCGCCTCGCCTCTGCCTGGAGCCTAGCCTCGCCTCGCCTCTGCCTGGAGCCTTGCTTCGCCTCGCCTCGGCCTGGAGCATTGACACGCCTCGGCCTGGAGCCTCACCTCGCCTGTGCCTGGAGCCTTGCCTCGCCTCACCTCGCCTCTGCCTGGAGCCTTGCCTCGCCTCACCTCGCCTCTGCCTGGAGCCTCGCCTCGCCTCGGCCTGGAGCATTGACATGCCTCGGCCTGGAGCCTCACCTCGCCCCTGCCTGGAGCCTTGCCTCGACCCTGCCTGGAGCCTTGCCTCACCCCTGCCTGGAGCCTTACCTCGCCTCACCCCTGCCTGGAACCTCGCCTCACCCCTGCCTGGAGCCTCGCCTCGCCCCTGCCTGGAGCCTCGCCTCGCCTCTGCCTGGAGCCTCGCCTCACCCCTGCCTGGAGCCTCGCCTCGCCTCTGCCTGGAGCCTCGCCTCACCCCTGCCTGGTGCCTCGCCTCGCCCCTGCCTGGAGCCTCGCCTCGCCCTGTCTGGAGCCTCACCTCACCTCTGCCTGGAGCCTCGCCTCGCCCCTGCCTGGAGCCTCGCTTCGCCCTGCCTGGAGCCTCACCTCGCCTCTGCCTGGAGCCTCGCTTTGCCTCGCCCCTGCCTGGAGCCTCGCTTCACGTCGCCTTGGCCTGGAGCCTCGTCTCGCCTCTGCCTGGAGCCTAGCCTCGCCTCGCCTCCCCCTGGAGCCTACCCTCGCCTCGCCTCTGCCTGGAGCCTTGCCTCGCCTCGCCTCTGCCTGGAGCCTAGCCTCGCCTCGCCCCTGCCTGGAGCCTAGCCTCGCCTCGCCTCTGCCTGGTGCCTTGCCTCGCCTCGCCTCGGCCTGGAGCCTAACCTTGCCTCGCCTCTGCCTGGAGCTTTGCCTCGCCTCGCCTCTGCCTGGAGCCTAGCCTCGCCTCGCCCCTGCCTGGAGCCTAGCCTCGCCTCGCCTCTGCCTGGAGCCTAGCCTCGCCTCGCCTCTGCTTGGAGCCTCGCCTCGCCTCTGCCTGGAGCCTTGCCTCGCCCCTGCCTGGAGCCTTGCCTCGCCTCGCCTCTGCCTTGTGCCTCGCTTCACCTCGGCCTGGAGCCTCGCCTCGCCTCTGCCTGGAGCCTCGCCTCGCCTCTGCCTGGAGCCTTGCCTCGCCTCACCTCGCCTCGGCCTGGAGCCTTGCCTCGCCTCACCTCTGCCTGGAGCCTTGCCTCGCCTCGCCTCTGCCTGAAGCCTTGCCTCGCCTCGCCTCTGCCTGTAGCCTTGCCTCGCCTCGCCTTGGCCTGGATCCTAACCTCGCCTCACCCTGCCTGGAGCCTTGCCTCGCCTCGCCTCTGCCTGAAGCCTTGCCTCGCCTCGCCTCTGCCTGTAGCCTTGCCTCGCCTCGCCTTGGCCTGGATCCTAACCTCGCCTCACCCTGCCTGGAGCCTTGCCTCGCCCCTGCCTGGATTCTTGCTTCGCCTCGCCGCTGCCTGGAGCCTCACCTCACCTCTGCCTGGAGCCTTGCCTCGCCTCACCTTGCCCCTGCCTGGAGCCTCGCCTCGCCTCTGCCTGGAGCCTAGCCTCGCCTCGCCCCTGCCTGGAGCCTAGCCTCGCCTCGCCTCTGCCTGGTGCCTTGCCTCGCCTCGCCTCGGCCTGGAGCCTAACCTTGCCTCGCCTCTGCCTGGAGCTTTGCCTCGCCTCGCCTCTGCCTGGAGCCTAGCCTCGCCTCGCCCCTGCCTGGAGCCTAGCCTCGCCTCGCCTCTGCCTGGAGCCTAGCCTCGCCTCGCCCCTGCCTGGAGCCTTGCCTCGCCTCGCCTCTGCCTTGTGCCTCGCTTCACCTCGGCCTGGAGCCTCGCCTCGCCTCTGCCTGGAGCCTCGCCTCGCCTCTGCCTGGAGCCTCGCCTCACCCCTGCCTGGAGCCTCGCCTCGCCTCTGCCTGGAGCCTCGCCTCACCCCTGCCTGGTGCCTCGCCTCGCCCCTGCCTGGAGCCTCGCCTCGCCCTGTCTGGAGCCTCACCTCACCTCTGCCTGGAGCCTCGCCTCGCCCCTGCCTGGAGCCTCGCTTCGCCCTGCCTGGAGCCTCACCTCGCCTCTGCCTGGAGCCTCGCTTTGCCTCGCCCCTGCCTGGAGCCTCGCTTCACGTCGCCTTGGCCTGGAGCCTCGTCTCGCCTCTGCCTGGAGCCTAGCCTCGCCTCGCCTCCCCCTGGAGCCTACCCTCGCCTCGCCTCTGCCTGGAGCCTTGCCTCGCCTCGCCTCTGCCTGGAGCCTAGCCTCGCCTCGCCCCTGCCTGGAGCCTAGCCTCGCCTCGCCTCTGCCTGGTGCCTTGCCTCGCCTCGCCTCGGCCTGGAGCCTAACCTTGCCTCGCCTCTGCCTGGAGCTTTGCCTCGCCTCGCCTCTGCCTGGAGCCTAGCCTCGCCTCGCCCCTGCCTGGAGCCTAGCCTCGCCTCGCCTCTGCCTGGAGCCTAGCCTCGCCTCGCCTCTGCTTGGAGCCTCGCCTCGCCTCTGCCTGGAGCCTTGCCTCGCCCCTGCCTGGAGCCTTGCCTCGCCTCGCCTCTGCCTTGTGCCTCGCTTCACCTCGGCCTGGAGCCTCGCCTCGCCTCTGCCTGGAGCCTCGCCTCGCCTCTGCCTGGAGCCTTGCCTCGCCTCACCTCGCCTCGGCCTGGAGCCTTGCCTCGCCTCACCTCTGCCTGGAGCCTTGCCTCGCCTCGCCTCTGCCTGAAGCCTTGCCTCGCCTCGCCTCTGCCTGTAGCCTTGCCTCGCCTCGCCTTGGCCTGGATCCTAACCTCGCCTCACCCTGCCTGGAGCCTTGCCTCGCCCCTGCCTGGATTCTTGCTTCGCCTCGCCGCTGCCTGGAGCCTCACCTCACCTCTGCCTGGAGCCTTGCCTCGCCTCACCTTGCCCCTGCCTGGAGCCTCGCCTCGCCTCTGCCTGGAGCCTCGCCTCGCCTCTGCCTGGAGCCTAGCTTCGCCTCGCCTCTACCTGGAGCCTCGCTTAGCCTCGCCCCTGCCTGGAGCCTCGCCTCGCCCCTGCCTGGAGCCTCGCCTCGCCTCTGCCTGGAGCCTCGCCTCACCCCTGCCTGGAGCCTCGCCTCGCCTCTGCCTGGAGCCTCGCCTCACCCCTGCCTGGTGCCTCGCCTCGCCCCTGCCTGGAGCCTCGCCTCGCCCTGTCTGGAGCCTCACCTCACCTCTGCCTGGAGCCTCGCCTCGCCTCTGCCTGGAGCCTCGCCTCACCCCTGCCTGGAGCCTCGCCTCGCCTCTGCCTGGAGCCTCGCCTCACCCCTGCCTGGTGCCTCGCCTCGCCCCTGCCTGGAGCCTCGCCTCGCCCTGTCTGGAGCCTCACCTCACCTCTGCCTGGAGCCTCGCCTCACCCCTGCCTGGAGCCTCGCTTCGCCCTGCCTGGAGCCTCACCTCGCCTCTGCCTGGAGCCTCGCTTTGCCTCGCCCCTGCCTGGAGCCTCGCTTCACGTCGCCTTGGCCTGGAGCCTCGTCTCGCCTCTGCCTGGAGCCTAGCCTCGCCTCGCCTCCCCCTGGAGCCTACCCTCGCCTCGCCTCTGCCTGGAGCCTTGCCTCGCCTCGCCTCTGCCTGGAGCCTAGCCTCGCCTCGCCCCTGCCTGGAGCCTAGCCTCGCCTCGCCTCTGCCTGGTGCCTTGCCTCGCCTCGCCTCGGCCTGGAGCCTAACCTTGCCTCGCCTCTGCCTGGAGCTTTGCCTCGCCTCGCCTCTGCCTGGAGCCTAGCCTCGCCTCGCCCCTGCCTGGAGCCTAGCCTCGCCTCGCCTCTGCCTGGAGCCTAGCCTCGCCTCTGCCTGGAGCCTTGCCTCGCCCCTGCCTGGAGCCTTGCCTCGCCTCGCCTCTGCCTTGTGCCTCGCTTCACCTCGGCCTGGAGCCTCGCCTCGCCTCTGCCTGGAGCCTTGCCTCGCCTCACCTCGCCTCGGACTGGAGCCTTGCCTCGCCTCACCTCTGCCTGGAGCCTTGCCTCGCCTCGCCTCTGCCTGAAGCCTTGCCTCGCCTCGCCTCTGCCTGTAGCCTTGCCTCGCCTCGCCTTGGCCTGGATCCTAACCTCGCCTCACCCTGCCTGGAGCCTTGCCTCGCCCCTGCCTGGATTCTTGCTTCGCCTCGCCGCTGCCTGGAGCCTCACCTCACCTCTGCCTGGAGCCTTGCCTCGCCTCACCTTGCCCCTGCCTGGAGCCTCGCCTCGCCTCTGCCTGGAGCCTCGCCTCGCCTCTGCCTGGAGCCTAGCTTCGCCTCGCCTCTACCTGGAGCCTCGCTTAGCCTCGCCCCTGCCTGGAGCCTCGCCTCGCCTCGGCCTGGAGCATTGACTCGCCTCGGCCTGGAGCATTGACTCGCCTCGGCCTGGAGCCTCACCTCGCCTCTGCCTGGAGCCTTGCCTCGCCTCACCTCGCCTCGGCCTGGAGCCTTGCCTCGCCTCGTCTCTGCCTGAAGCCTTGCCTTGCCTCACCTCTGCCTGGAGTCTTGCCTCGCCTCTGCCTGGAGCCTTGCCTCGCCTCACCTCTGCCTGGAGCCTCGCCTCGCCTCTGCCTGAAGCCTTGCCTTACCTCACCTCTGCCTGGAGCCTTGCCTCGCCTCGCCTCTGCATGGATCCTAACCTTGCCTCGCTCTGCCTGGAGCCTAGCCTCGACTCTGCCTGGAGCCTTGCCTCGCCTCGCCTTGGCCTGGATCCTAACCTTGCCTCGCCCCTGCCTGGAGCCTCGCCTCGCCTCTGCCTGGAGCCTTGCTTCGCCTCTGCTCGCCTTTGCCTGGAGCCTCGCCTCACCTTGCCTCACCTCACCTTGCCTGTGCCTGGAGCTTTGCCTCGCTTCGCCTCTGCCTGGGGCCTTGCCTCGCCTCGCCTCGGCCTGGAGCCTCGCCTCGCCTCTCTTCGCCTCGCCTCGGCCTGGAGCCTTGCCTCACCTCACCTTGCCTGTGCCTGAAGCTTTGCCCTGTTTGGAACTGTCTGTCTGTGTCCACACCTTCGCTAGGAAGGACCGGCCATTTGCCACTTCCTTGCGTTGGGAACTGTCTGTGTCCATGCCTCGCTAGGTAGTTCTGGCCGTTTTGCCGCTACCTAACGTTGGGAACTGTCTCATCATGTTTAGCATTCTGAGTAATGAGTCCTGGTCCTACGTCCTGTACCCAAGGAGGGGTCCCAACTCGGTGTTCCATGATCCAGTTTCTCCCTCAACCTAGGCTCTGGGTTCTCATCAAGTTCATGTGCCTCGCCCAGCACAGGAGTACCTTGCCCAACCCGGTGCTGGGATTCCCTTGTCCAGGAGTCTCACGTCCAGCCCTGTGTCTCTCCTCGTCCTGTAGCCACGTCTTGTCCTCGCTGGGTTCTGGAGTCCAAGCCCAAATCAAGACCCAGGTTCTGGGTCGTTGTCCAGTCTCTGGTTCGGAGTCCAAGCCCAGGCTCCTAGTCCCCAGTTCCCTGTCCTGGTTCCCTATCCTTGTCAAGTCCTAGCCCAGGTCCAGAATCCTTGTCTGTTCCCCAGCCTGTTTCATGTCCAGCGTCCTTTCTTCCCCACTTTCCTTGCTTCCTTCTCATGTCTAGTTCTGTTCCTGGTAGATCAGTGTCTGTGTCTTGTTTTAGGGTCCTCTCCCTATGCCCCCATTATGACACAAGATTGTATAATTTATACATTCTTTGATAATAAATGTACTTGAATCTTTTATCATTGTTAATGTGCAATAGTTGAATAGTTCCATTTGATATCAGAGAATGTATACAATATACAACCTGAAATTCTTTCTCTTGAACAACTACCTCGAAACAGAAGAAAACCCTCCAAAGAATCAATGACAGAAGAAAGACGTGAGAATCCCAAAGCCTCGTACGTCCTTCCCACGCACAAACAGCAGTAAGCAGCATCAACCAGACCCTTCTCCCTCCTCTAAATTATTCCAGCATAAAGCATCAGCATTCCCACCACCCACCCTGCAAGACACAGCAAAGCCCCCAAAGAGAGACCATGGTCTATAGTCCATCAAAAACTAACTGTTCACTCCAACATTTCAACATCCTGCAGGCTCTCTCTCACCAACAAGGAAAAGACAGATATCGCCCTTCTACAGCGACAGGGGAGACAACACTCGCTATTTTGATGTTTCAGTCACTCTGAAACATTGCTTTTTTATTTCAGGTTCCCTGTTTCTAGAGTAGCTTACATGGTCAGCACAACATTGTGGACCCAAGTGCCTGTAATGTGCTGTAGATTTCTATGAAAGTTTCTCCCTCTCTCCCTCCCTCTCCCCCCTCACCTTCTTGCTCTGTTCCTCTCCCCCCTCTCCCCCTCTCTTTTCCCCATCCCTCACTCTCCCCCCTCTCTTCCTGTCTCTGGTCACTAGCCTAAGATTCCCACTGGCATAACAAAATTATCCCTTTTTATAAGCTTTGGGATCCCTTTAAACATCTAAAATGACTTTTACCCCAGTACTTTTCCATCTCCTAGTATACTTTCCTGTTGCTAGTGAGCTTCGGTCTTGATGCATCACTTAGAATCAAACACGATATGTATTCAAGGAGAAAAACATTCTTTGCCAGTATCTAATTTCAGGCCTGTACATTCATTCACATCTCCAGCCTGTCACAACTTTCCAAGCTGACACCATCTTGGCTTGCAATCATTGATTTTGTGATATACCCTTAGCAAAAACCAAGGAGGAAACTAAATGTAACTCTTTCCTTACAGTGGTGTTACTTGCACTTGGTTGTTGTGCATCTCAGATTTCACAATGTGAATTATCCAGATTACAGGAACAGAATCCAGGAGGAGGAAATGGAGGTTCATAAACCAGTCCCAATCAGGCATCAGGAATGAAGAAGGTCAGCAACTTTAAATTCCTTGGCATTATCATATCAGTGGATCGGTCCTGGATCCTGCATTGTGAAAACAACATGGCAGCACCTCTACTTTTTCAGAAGTCTGCGAAGGTTTGGCATGACTTCTAAAACTTTGACAAACTTCTATAGATGCGTGGTGGGGTATAGGACTGGTCGTATCGTGGCCCGTTTTGAAAACATCAATGCCCTTGAACAGAGAAACCTACAGAGAGTGGATAGAGCCTAGTTTATTTTGGGTAAAACCCTCCCTAAAACTGAGCACATTTACAAGGAGCACTGTCAGAGGGAAGCGGCATCCAGCAATAATGACCCCTACCATCCAAGCCATGCTCTCTTCCTGCTGCTGCCATCACGAAGGAGGTACCGAGCCTCAGGACCTGTTCCACCAGGTTCAGGAGCATTTATTAGCTCTCAGCCAACAGGCTCTTGAACCAGAGGAAAAACTTCACAAAATTTCAATCATCACTACACTGAACTGTTCCCATACCTATGGACTCACTTCCATTAACTCTTCATCTCATGTTCTCTGTGTTTATTTATTATTATTTTGTGGGTTTTTTTTCTTTCTTTTTGTATCAACACAGCTTGTTGCCTTTGTTCATTGTTTTTGTATGTATGGAACCAGAGGAGATAGCAGAGGAACTTAATGAATACTTTGCTTCACTATTCACTACAGAAAAGGATCTTGGTGATTGTAGTGATGACTTACAGTGGACTGAAAAGCTTGAGCATATAGACATTACGAAAGAGGATGTGATGGAGATTTTGGAAAACATCAAGTTGGATAAGTCATTGTGACCGGATGAGATAGACTGCAGGCTACTGTGGGTCAGAGAAAGGGAAGCGGAAATTCGGTCCACCTGCTCCCTGACCTTCCGTACATTCGTGGACAGCGTCCGAAGGTTTTCCATGACCTCCTTAAATAGTTGGTCCTGTGCTTCCAGTAGGGAGCCCTGACTGGCAAGGGCTAGTTGTATGGGATCTATGTCCACTGGGTTCATTATGGCCAGTTCGTTCTATTACACAAGCATGGATGTGGGAGAACCCAAGTGCAGAACATGGGCACGGAGTCAGAGTCGGGAGGCGTTATTGACGTAGTGAGCGTGGAATCAGTATCCAGGAATGATGCTAGACTTAGAACTGCTAGTCCTAAGAACCATGAAACGAGTTTACTCACACCAGAGTTGACCAACGAACTGGCAGCTCCTTGTTGTGATCACAGGGTCTTTATCCTGCATTTTCTGGTGGAAAGCAGGTGTGTGTAGTTAGTGGAACCTGGGAGTGATTGGTAACTAAACGAGGGGATTGAGGCCCAATTCCTGAGGTAAATAGCCAGGTGGGGGATTGCCAGAAGGGACCATGACAGTACCCCTCCCTCAATGGGAACCTCCAGGCCTGTCTGGATGGGCCCGATGAATAATAAATAAACTGAAATATGAACTGCAGAGTCTTTGAAAGTGAGTCCATAGGTTGTGTCCAATGCTCAATTCAGTGTTGATGTGAGTGACATTACTGATGCTGGTTCAGGAGCCTGATGCTTGTCACATATAACTGTTCCTGAAACTGGCTGTGTGGGACCTAAGGCTCTTTACCTTCTAGCCAAGTGGGGTTGAGCAGAATACCCTGGCCTCCATATTCCTTGTGTGTGCTTTCAGAGGGAGGGAGAGCTCTTAAAACAGGGGTAGACATTCCTTGTATTCAGAGTGAGCCCCTGTGAAACTGAGCCCTGACCCAAGCCCTCACTCGCAGTCTTTGAGGGGCTGTGTCCGGCGGGAAAGCCCGTCAGCTGGAGTCTGAATTGGCCAGGAATCTGTTAGCCCCTGTTCTTGCGTCAACTGAAACGTTTTTAGTTATTTTAAAACAGACTTTATTCAGATGATGAATTATTTACGAGAATTATTTTCATTCTGACATTCACAGTCAATGTTGTCAGTACTGTTGTATTAGTTTTGGTAAAACCAACAGGATTATTGCCACTCCTTGGTCCCCTGGGGTGGTTCACGACTATAATAATCGAGGGGCTTACTCACCCAACCCGGCCACACCATCTGCAGCTGCGGAAGAACATGTATCGTGGTGTTTTCCCACCGAGTCCTTGCAGTGGCGACACGACTTTCTCCGGCCTGGAATGTGCCAGTTGGCAGCATTTCCTGACGGATATCTCGAAGTGCTGACAGACCAGGGTGGCTCCACCCCCTATTCTATCCAATATAAAGAAGCAGAGCCACCTCCACACCCCGTCGTCTTCACCTCAGTGTCGAGATGTCCATCAGTTACCACGTTACCCTGCGCTTCGCAGGCACAATCACTAAAATTTCCCTGTCTTTAGTGGGGTCGCTTCGGGGCTCGAAAACATTTCGTTTCTGGAGCCTGACTCCGTTTAAAAGAGGGGGCGTGAGTATCTCCTTACTTTCGAATACTTTCTTTGATTGATAATGAAAGAACTGCCGAGGACGGAGTGCTGGGGTGGAGTCGCAGACCTCGCTCTGTGTGGTACAGAGCACAGCTCACGTACGCAGCTACTCCGGTTGGGTCTGTGCTCAGTGTTCCCGGTGCCGGACACAGTCGCGTTGGTATCTTCCCCTCCAGAGATTCCTGGCTAATTCTGCCTCCTAGTGACGGACTTTCCCACCGGGCACAGCCCCTCGAAGACCGCGAGTGAGGGTTTGGGTCAGGACTCAGCGTATGGCGTACAGTGGTTAGCGTATGGTGAGGGTGAGGGTTTGTGGTCACCGTACAGTGAGTTCAGTGCTCAGCGTAGCTGAGGCTCGGGGTCAGTGTACAATCATAGACCACTACAGCACATAAACAGATTCACCAGCCCAACTAGTCTGTGCCTAGTACCACCAAGCCGCAGCTACTGCAGCCTCACTCAGGGTCACGTACTTATCGAAACTTTACTTAAATGTTGCAATCGAACCCACATCCATCAATTCCACCGGCAGCTCGTTTCACATTCACACCACCTTCTGAGTGAAGATGTTCCTCCTCATTTTCCCTTAAATATTTCATCCTCTACCCTTAACCTGCGTCACTAACGTCTTATCCAACTTCAACATAGCGCCCCGACCCCTGTACTCAGTACTTTGATTAATAAAAGCCAACGAGCCCACAGCTCTTCCCATGACCCTATGTACCCGTGACACCGTTTTTAAGGAATTATAGATCTGTATTCCTGGACCCCTCCGTCCTATCTCACTCCTCAGCACCCTCCCATAGACTGTGTACGCCATAGAGTGGCTCGTTCTCCCAGAAGGGGAGACACGACAGTGTAACGGTTAGCATAACGCTTTAGTGCGACAGTGAACCGGATTCAACACTTGATGCTCTCTGTAAGTAGTTGATACGTTATCCCCATGACTATGTGGGTTTCCTCCGGGTGCTCCGAATTCCTCCTCAATTCTAAAAACTTTCGGGTTAGGATAAGTAAATTGTAAACATCCAATGTTGAACCCGGAAGTGTCGTTACACTGGGGTCTGTCCCCAGCTTAATCCTCGCTGACTTGACAGAGGTATTTTGCTATGTACATGTGACAAATAAAGCTGATCTTTATCAAAGAGCGACACTGAACAGTGAGGGCTCAGCAGACTTCGCAATGTGAAGGTCGGTATAGAGTGAGGGTGGAGAACACAGCACAGTGCAGGCGTTTCACACACTGTCTTGTACCGATCTTTTAAATGACTCTAAGGTCAGTCTAACCTGCCCTCCTATATTGCACTCCATTGTCCTGTCACCCATGTGCCTATCCAAGAGTTTCTTAAATGTCCATATTGTATCTACCTCAAACCACCACCCCCGGCAGCACGTTCCATGTACCTGTCACTCTCTGTATTAAAACACTTACCCCTATAATTCCAACATTCAACGTTTAAAGTAATTTATTATTAAAGTAAATACACATATATCGAATCATATACAACCCTGAGGTTTATTTCCTGCGGGCAATCACAACAAATACAAACAAATTGAATCAATGAAAGACCTCGGCCAACTGAATGGACAACAGCCAACGTGCAAATAAGAACAAATGTGCAAATACAAAATGTAATAATAACAAAGAAATAAGTAATAAATATCGAGAAGACGAGATGAAGAGTCCTTCAAAGTGAGTTTGAAGGCCGTGGGTACAGTTCAGTGATGGTGCCAGTGAAGTTATCCCGTCTAGTTGTTGAGGGGCTGATGACTGAGGGATAATAACTCTTCCTGAACATGGTGGTGTGCGTCCTGAGGCTCCTGCACCTTCTCACTGATGGCAGCAGTGAGAAGAGAGTCTGGCCTGGATGGTGGTGTCACTGATGATGAATGCTGCTTTCCTGTGATAGCTCTCTGTACAGAAATGCTCATTAGTGGGGAGGGCGTTACCCATGATGGACTGGGCCATATCATTACTTATTGTAGGCTATTCCATGCAAGAGCATTGGTGTTTCCTTACCAGGATAATGATGCATCACAGTAGATGTAAGCGCCCCCTGGACGGTAGACGTTGAGGCAGGTTACTGCAATCTTCTTAGGCACCGCTATCATTGCACGCTGCTCGAAGCAGGTGGGTTCCTCAGACTGCCGAAGCGAGAGGGTACGGATATCGGTGATCACTCCCGCAGTTGATCGTTGGCCTCAAAAACTGAAATCACTGGGCCATCAGGGGCAGTTGCAGTCGTGAACGTTCCTCCATGTTTTGATGGTCAACATGTCTTGAACTTACCTGGGAGCAAAACCTTGCTGTCACCTCTGTTGTTCGATTTCACTTTATAGGACGTGATAGAATTCAAGACCTACCACGGCTGTTTAGCATCCTTCAGTGGTTCAGGTTTGCTCCGGATTTGTCCCATCGCAAGTCTGATGACTTTCCAGCGATCGTACCTGGATCTCTTGTACTTCAGTGGGTCGCCAGATCTGAATGCCTCTGATCTCTACCCAGCAGACAGCCGATCTCAAGGTTCATCCAAGGAATCTCGTTAGGGAAAACTCTGAATAATTTTGTGGGGACACGCTTGTCTACGACTGTTTTCATAAAATAGGTGACAACAATGAACCCTTGAACACAGCCCTGTCTACCAACCCGAGGCCATCCCGTGCCACTCCTTAGCCTCCCGCAACTCTCTCTATGCTGTCCTTAACAAGAGTGCAGAAGACAAAAACTGTGCAAATAGAATTAAAAAGAATACATAAATAAATCAACAAACAAATAGATAGATAAATAAGCCTGATGGTTAAGGGGTAGTAACTGTTCTGAATCTGGTGGTGTGAATCCTGAGGCTGCTGTACCTTCTTCCAGGGAGTAGCAGCCAGAAGAGTACATGTCCCAGGAGTACAGGTCTCTGATGATGGATGCTACTTTCCTGCGACAACATTTTGTGTATATTTACTCTTGATAGACTGGGACGTATCCACTAATTTTGGTAGGATTTCCCGTTGAAAGGCATTGGTGGCTCCATACCAGGCTGTGATGGAGCCAGAAAATATTCTCTCCACTACATATCTATAGAAGCTAATCAAAGATTTAGGTGTCATTCCGATTATATCGTTAAAATTTAACAGGATGTAAATGTAAATGTTTTAAAGTTTTTTCCTTGTTTCTTACTGATTCAGCAACAGGAAGTATGCGCAAACAGATGAGGCGCTGTACGCTGTTGAACGTTATAAGTAATGACCTTCTAAGCAACGTTCCTCAAATTTTTAGCAATCTTGTGTTGTGCAATTATTTTCCTGTGACAAAAGTATGTGCACACTGAATGCATACATGGCAGAGTTTATGTAGGTTTACAAAACATTTGACATAAAACTGCACAGAATAAGAGCAAAATAACATAAATATTTAAGTCAATCAGTTAATGTTTCTCTCTCCTGTCTTTGGCATTTACCCATTCTTTGTAAACTCTATCTAGACTAATAGAACTTCCATCATTTGCCACCATTTGAGCAAAGTTTGAAATCAGTTTCTACGTAATAAGTTAATGGAACAGTAAATCGTCGTACAGACCCTTCGGCCAACTATGTATTGCCGACTCTAACCGGTTTATATAAAGAGTAAAATAGAGAAAGAAAATGTTAATAAAGTAATAAATAGACAAAATAAAAATTACGAATCAATCACTAAACCACGTCACACAATATACAGCCGGAGAACCAGAAGTGTCCCAAAAATCTTTCTCGCTCTCTCTCTCTATCTATCTCTCTGTCTGTCTGTCTGTCTGTCTATCTATTGTTATGCCGTCGGCCCCCTCCTTTGTGAGAATCTCAAGAACCCTAGTCAAAGGGGGGTCAACTGACCCAAAAGAGGAAGAGACGTGCTGAATAGACACCGGAAAATGGGAGAGAGAGAGAGAGACCACGTTCTCCCAAGAAGCAGAATAAAGGTGACCTTGACTATTGTCTCATGGAGACCACGTGAGAAGCCCTCGGGCAAAGTGGGCTGGTTGAGAGAGAGATCGCATTACCTGCAACTTGATTGACACCTGCAATCCCGTGAAGAAGTATAAAGGAGGGTCGGGGGGGGGGGGGGGGAACCCTCAGACGCACCCAGGAGACACCAAGGAAGCACGATACCGATTCCCGTGGGAGCGGGAAGCCATTTTGAAGGAAGCCACGTGCGTTAGATTCCAACTTTTGAATCTGTGGCTAGAACCAACGAAAGACTGCTTTTAGCTAACAACGGGGAAGTCTGCTCCCCTGATTCCAAGGATTTGCTCTGCCAAGACGACGGGCAAGTGTTTATCTTTTCCAAATCATCTCTTTCTCTCTACAACGTGAAAACCCCAGCGGTTCCCAAAAGGGAAAAGCCTGCAAACTGCTGAGTGACTCTTTATATTTCCATTGGACTCAGTATTACCCCCAGACAACTGTAGAGCTTATTTCTGATTGATTATGGTTACACCGGTGTTTTAGATTGAGTTTTGACGATGTATATGATCTGAATGTTTTGTATTAACCATACGTTTGTGCCCTTGTTGAATAAAACGTTTGAAAATAGTAGCATCCAACTCAGCTGATCCATCTATCTTTGCTGGTATGTTACCTAGTTACGAGGTTACGTAACAAGTGGGGTTCTCGTCCCGGATTTGAAACCAAACGGGAGGGTCAGTGAATCGGGCTGTAAGTCCAAACTTAAATCTGGTTACGCAGGTAGCCAGACGGGAAACCAGCAAAGATGGATGTGGGTGAATTTATGAGAAACCCGACGGTAGAGGCGCTAGAGAAGGCTACCAAATCAGACTTGGTAAATTTGGCGCAGGCGTTAGACCTCAGAGCGGTGAAGCCAGCAATGAAAAAGCAGGAAGTGCGAAGGGTCATACAACAGCATTACGTTGGGAAGAAGGTGTTTGCAGCTGAGGATTTGGAAAATATTCCCGAAAGGAGATTAGCGAGTGGGACAGATCAGGCAGAGTTGGAGAAAGCAAGGCTGGCCCATGAGCTTAAAGTAAAGCAGCTAGAAGTAGAAGCAGCTGAGAAGGCTGCAGAGAGAGCTGCGAGGGAAAAGGATGCAGAGAGAGCTGCGAGGGAAAAGGATGCAGAGAGAGCTGAAAGGGAAAAGGCTGCGGAAAGAGAGCATGTGTTCAAACTAAAGCAGCTAGAAGTAGAAGCAGAAGCAGAAGAGAAAGAGAAACAAAGGAGCCATGAATTGGAGCTGAACAGGCGAAGGCAGGAGCGAAGAGCTCAAGGGGAAGAGAGAGAGGAGGGGTTTGATGTTAGTCGGGCGTTGAGGTTGGTCCCCCCGTTCGAGGAGACGGATGTTGATAGTTATTTCTTGCTTTTTGAAAAGGTGGCAGGGAATCAGCAGTGGCCCAGAGAGCAATGGGTGGCGTTATTACAAAGTGTGTTACGAGGGAAAGCACAGCGGGCATATGCCGCGCTGCCCCCAGAAAGGGACGGGAATTATGATCAAGTAAAGGAGGCCATTCTCCGAGGTTACGAGTTAGTACCTGAGGCGTATAGACAAAGGTTCCGAAATTTAAGAAGCGGGTGGAATCTGGCCAGTTTTGATTTGGCCGAAACTTTTTTACCGACTCTGTACCAGCGAGAGTCCGAGGAAGGGAAACCGGAGAGTAGGGAGGAACGAGTGGGAAATCGGGAAGAGGTAGACCGGTCCTTAGCCATAAGAGAGTTTGTACGGGAACAGAACGGTGACGAGGAGCTGGTAGCCTTGAGAGAGTCGGTTCTCTCTGAGACTGAACTGGAGGCAGAGCCAGAGGGTTATTATCTCCAGGAGGGGGTGTTGATGAGGAAGTGGAGACCCCCTGCGGTGCAGGCCAATGAGGACTGGGCGGTGCTACATCTGATAGTAGTCCCGGCAGTATATCGGGACGAAATTCTTGACTTAGCCCATAAGGGACCTTTAGGTGGGCATTTAGGAATAAAGAAGACCGTGGAGCGGGTTCAGAGAGAGTTCTATTGGCAAAACCTGAGAAAAGATATTACTGAGTATTGTAAAAGATGTCATACATGCCAGGTGGTGGGTAAGCCGAATCAAGTTATCCTTAAGGCCCCCCTCCGACCTATTCCCGCATGTGAGGAGCCTTTCTCCCGAGTCATTGTGGATTTTGTGGGACCCTTACCTAAAACTGCGAGTGGGCGGCAGTATATCATGACCCTGATGTGTGCCGCTACACGATTTCCCGAGGCCGTGCCTCTGGGTAGTATTAGGACCTCTGCGGTGGTGAAGGCCCTTATCAAATTCTTTACCACCGTGGGGCTGCCTAAGGAGATACAATCAGACCAGGGAAGTACATTCACGTCGAGCACATTTCGGCAGATGATGACCCAGCTCGGGGTGAGGCAGATTCTGGCCTCTGCGTATCACCCGGAGTCACAGGGAGCGTTGGAAAGGTTCCACGCTACCCTAAAGACCATGCTTAAAGCTTATTGCCAGGAGAACGTTCGAGACTGGGATGAGGCTTTACCCCTTTTGTTATTTGCCGTACGAGATACAGTCCAGTGTTCCCTGGGGTTCAGTCCGTTCGAGCTGGTTTTCGGTCACAGGCCCAGGGGACCTCTAACCCTACTGAAAGAAAAGTGGTCTAGCCCGACCGTCCAAGTCAGTGTGATCGACTATGTGCTGAAATTCCGGGAAAGGCTGCATAAAGTATGCGCCTTGGCAAACGAAAACCTTAAAGCCTCCCAGGAAAAAATGGGTCAGTGGTATAACCGGAGAGCGAGAGAACGAGAGTTTCATGTGGGCGACCGGGTCTTGGTCCTATTCCCGGTAGCTACCCACTCCCTGGGGGCGAGGTTTCAAGGACCATATACAGTGCGTAAAAAAATAGACTCTCTGAATTACGTGATTGAAACCCCCGACCGGCGAAAGCCGACCCAGTTAGTTCACGTGAACATGATAAAAGGGTATCACGAACCCACCCCCCCCGGTTGTTGGCGCGGCTATGAAAGCCGATGAAGTAGAGGGGGATGGTAAGGAGGGACCAGAACGGTTTGACAAGATAGGTATAGTCCCTACCAGATTGGAGAACTCTGTCGTATTGGCGAACCTTGCGGGTAAAGTTGGCCACTTAAAGCCTGAACAGCGGGAGCAGGTAATACAGCTCGTTAACCGGCACGCAGACTTATGCCCAGATGTTCCCCGAAGGTGTAGTGGGACGCAACATGATATGATAGTTACCTCAACCCAACCTATTAAACAAGCCCATCGGATGAATTCTGAAAAGAGCCAGCTAGTAGAGAAGGAGATTGAACATATGCTAGCTGCTGGGATAATCCGCGAATCCTCTTCCGCGTGGGCTTCTCCTTGCGTGGTTGTCCCAAAGCCGGACGGGACCATAAGATTCTGTACCGATTACCGGAAGGTCAACGCGGTTACCCAGACCGATGCTTACCGTCTTCCCCGGGTGGATGATTGCATTGATCAACTGGGGAAGGCAAGGTACATCACAAAAATTGACTTGTTAAAGGGGTACTGGTGCGTTCCGTTAACGGACAGGGCTCGAGAGATTTCAGCCTTTGTCACCCCGTCCGGGTTGTACGAGTACAACGTTATGCCGTTAGGGATGAAAAATGCCCCAGGGACATTTCAGCGGATGATAGACGCTGTGATAAAGGGGTTAACCCACACCAAGGCTTATCTTGACGATGTGGTAGTTTGGAATGACACCTGGGAGGAGCATCTGGGGGCTGTAGAAAGTTTGTTTACCCGAATGTCGGCAGCCCACCTTACAGTAAACCTTGCCAAGAGTGAGTTTGGTCATGCCACGATCACCTATCTGGGGTATGTGGTGGGAGACGGGCAGTTGGCCCCTGTGCAGGCGAAGGTCCAGGCTATTTCCGAGGTCCCTGTACCCTACAATAAAAGGGCCCTGAGGAGGTTTCTGGGCTTGGTGGGATACTATCGGAAATTCTGTAAAAATTTCGCGGACATTGCGCTCCCCCTTACAAAATTACTGCGGAAGGAGGAAAAATTTGAGTGGGGTCATTCTTGTCAGAATGCCTTTGAAAAGTTAAAAGCCGTATTGTGCCATGACCCGGTGTTAAAAGCGCCCGATCTGTTAACCCCCTTCTCCTTGGCCACGGACGCCAGCGATGAGGCGGCAGGAGCAGTCCTATTGCAGCAAGCGGGGGATGGAGTGGAGCACCCGGTAGCATATTTCTCTCGGAAGTTCAATAGACACCAGAGGAATTACTCTACCGTGGAAAAGGAATTGTTAGCGCTTGTGTTAGCGATACAACATTTCGAAGTGTACATTTGTCCGGCGCAAAGACCCCTAGTGGTCTATACCGATCACAACCCGCTGGTATTCCTGGACAATATGAAAAATAAAAACAGGAGGTTATTAAGCTGGAGTCTGATGCTGCAGGAATTCGATATTAAGATCCAGCACATAAAGGGGAGTGATAATGTGCTAGCGGATTGTTTATCCAGGTGCTGAATTAAATGTAAGATGTATGGCTCTGTAGTTCAAACGAAAAGCTTGCGTGTTGTATTAAAAAAAAAACCCATAAGACTCATGGAGCTGAAGTCTGATGCTACCAGGCGTTAGTATGGCACGTGAGGTTAAGGTATTAAAGAAAAGGGGCACTGTACTTGTTACCTGTTTAGATCCTGACTTGAATGTATAACGGTAGTACTCTGTGAAGAGAAAAGCTTGTGTGGTATCTAGATACAAAAAAAAAAATTCCTGTACCAACCTGTTTTTAACCGCTGGTTAAAAACCCGTTATGGGGGGAGGTGTTATGCCGTCGGCCCCCTCCTTTGTGAGAATCTCAAGAACCCTAGTCAAAGGGGGGGTCAACTGACCCAAAAGAGGAAGAGACGTGCTGAATAGACACAGGAAAATGGGAGAGAGAGAGAGAGACCACGTTCTCCCAAGAAGCAGAATAAAGGTGACCTTGACTATTGTCTCATGGAGACCACGTGAGAAGCCCTCGGGCAAAGTGGGCTGGTTGAGAGAGAGATCGCATTACCTGCAACTTGATTGACACCTGCGATCCCGTGAAGAAGTATAAAGGAGGGTCTGAGGGGGGGAACCCTCAGACGCACCAAGGAGACACCAAGGAAGCACGATACCGATTCCCGTGGGAGCGGGAAGCCATTCTGAAGGAAGCCACGTGCGTTAGATTCCAACTTTTGAATCTGTGGCTAGAACCAACGAAAGACTGCTTTTAACTAACAACGGGGAAGTCTGCGCCCCTGATTCCAAGGATTTGCTCTGCCAAGACGACGGGCAAGTGTTTATCTTTTCCAAATCATCTCTTTCTCTCTACAACGTGAAAACCCCAGCGGTTCCCAAAAGGGAAAAGCCTGCAAACTGCTGAGTGACTCTTTATATTTCCATTGGACTCAGTATTACCCCTAGACAACTGTAGAGCTTATTTCTGATTGATTATGGTTACACCGGTGTTTTAGATTGAGTTTTGACGATGTATATGATCTGAATGTTTTGTATTAACCATACGTTTGTGCCCTTGTTGAATAAAACGTTTGAAAATAGTAGCATCCGACTCAGCTGATCCATCTATCTTTGCTGGTAAGTTACCTGGTTACGGGGTTACGTAACACTATCTATCTATCTCTCTGTCTGTCTGTTTGTCTGTCTGTCTATCTATCTATCTCTTCCTCTCACCCTCTCTCTCTCAGTGTTCTTGTCTGTCTCGTGTCTTGTCCAGCTCTTTACACCAGTCATGACCCTGCCTAGGATTCGCACTCGCAGAGACCGCTTCTGTCTGTCGATGGAGTAGCACTGATTCTCTGCTGCTCTTAGTTTTCTCTCCCTCCCCCCAGCTTAAATTTTGAAGTAAACATTTCTAATAGCTGATTCTAGAAGGGGAGTAATATGTCTATGTCTACGAGAAGTGGGAAGAATCCGCATGAACCTACTGACAAAGGTAATGGAAAAGGAAAGATGGCGAAGGAAAGATCTGATTAAATGCCAGCATGGGCTGAAGATATCGTTCGGACACTGAAATCAATTCCAGATTAGAATAAGGCAATTAAAGATCAACTGGAAAAGAATAATAATGAAATGAAGTTATTTCAGGGAAAACTTAAAGATGTGGAAACTCAAGTTACTAAACATGAAGAGGATTTGAAGTCAACTAAGCAAAAACTGTCTGAAACTACAACAGTTTGGAAAAATATCGCAATGAGATTATTGATTTGGAAACTAAGTCTCGCCGAAACAACATATGAATTGTTAGATTGCAAGAAGGAGCTGAAAATGGAGACTTAACGGTTTACTTTGGTAAGCTCTTTCATGATCTATTTCCGACTATTTTATCACAGCCGCCTGCTATTGAAAGAGCACAATTTGGTTTGTTTTCATCACTTTTAAATTAAAGATCAAATAATGCGACAGGCAAGAAAACAGAGTTTTCAGATTCAGTCAGTCTGAGCTCCGTTTTTATGAAGATTATCTGAAAGAAGTAATGAAACAAAGAGCAAGATTTGCTTTGGTAATGAAATAAGCATATGATAAGAAACAATTCCCCTCTGAGTTACCCGACAAGAATGAAAGTTTTTCCTCCTAATTCTTCCCCATGTACTTTCTTTGACCCAAAAGTCGCGCGGGATTTTGTCCAGGCTATACCTGTCATCGCCACTGACGTTACTACCAAAAGAACTATCTGAAAAGCTGTTTGATTATCTGTATCTTACTTGCATTTCGAAAAGAAGATAGATGAAGGCTATTTGGATATTTCATTGACAGATTAATAAAAGAAGAAAAGAAAACCTGCTCATTATTACATCCTGTTGGATTTTTTTTGGAAAGAAGATTTACAGTTCAAGTTTGACTGTTTAAATGGTTAATTACATATTTGACTGAGAAGAGGATAAAAGTATTTGTTCCTTTTATCTAATATTTGCTTTGTTTTTTTTTGTTGTTTCTTAAATTACTAACTGGTAGTTTTTTTCCCTACCAATAGGGTTTCTTTTATATATATCTCTGGGAGGGTTTAGTTACTATGATATTACTAATTAATATTTTACATGATGGAATGTAAACACTCTCCTTTGTTGAGACGTTACTGTCTTTCTTACAAGGTCATTTTTTTTTGTGTGTACTGGCTGGGGGAGGGAGAGACGAGTCTGACAGAGCGGCCCATGACTTCGCACCTATCTTAGTTTGCTTGCCTTTTTTTCGGACTTTTGGGAGGGTGGGTGGGTTTAGAGTTAGGAGTTTTTTCCCCATTGGTTGGTTTCGGAACATGCGTGTTTTCTATATGGCTGTATTCTTCATCACCGCCATCTTTGATAATCCCGTAATGGTATGTGTTCTGCGCATGTATAAAGTAAATTGGAATAAAATTATAGTATGGCAGTTAAACAGATTAATGTAATAAGTTGGAATGTACTTGGTTGGAATCATCCTATTAAATGAAAATAGACTTTTAAAATTATTAATCGATTCCAACCTGATATAATTTTTGCTCAGGAGACGCATATCAGGGCGGGAGATCAAAATAGATTTTTTCGCTGGTGGAAGGGAATACAACTCCATGCTACCTCTCAGAGCAAAACTAAGGGCGTGTCTATCTTTATTAAATCTAATATATTTACTCAAGAGGATATTGCATCAGATTCTAATGGTAGATTTTTAATTGTTAAAGGAGTAATTTGTAATAGAAAGGTTGTTTTGGTTAATTTGTATGATCCTAATTTAGATGATCCTTCATTAAAAAAAAAATTAGCTTTACAGCCAGATGTAAATGAGTATATGTTGATAATGGTTTAACTGTTCTTTAACTCCTATGATTGATAAGAGCCCAACTAATCAACGACTTCCAAATCATTCTGCGTCAGTTATTAACTCCTTATTGACCGATTTTGGGTTGATCGAATTATGGAGGCATTTACACCCTGATAACAGAGAATATTCTTATTTTCAAATGTTTATAAAAATATTCGAGGATTGATTATATTATAGTTGATCGCCGTCTTTTGCCTAATGTTAAAAACTGTGTAAATGACGCTATTGCTATATCTGATCATGCACCTTTGAGTTTGTTCTTTGAATTTGACAATGTCATTTTTGGCCGTCCACTATGGTGCATGTCTCAGACTTTATTGCAAAACTCTGACTTTATCAGTTTTATCGAAAGCCAGATAATTTTTTTTTCTTTTTAATGATATAGGAGGTATGTCCAAATTAATTATATGGGATACATTCCAAGCATTTTTACGTGGTCAGATTATTTCTTATTCAACTAAACTTAAAAAACAGACTAAAGCAGAATTAGATAAAATTTGAAAACAAATTAAAGATTTAGATAATATCAATGCAACTTCCCCTAAAACTGACTTATTTAAAAAAAGGGTGGAACTTCAATCACAATACAACCTACAACTCATCCAATTGAAGGTTATCTACTTAAGTTAAAGAGCCAATTTTATATGTTTGGAGATAAAAATAATAAACTACTTGCATCTCAATTAAAATCAGCTGGAGCCAAGAAGCAAATTTTGAAAATTCGTAGAAAAGATGGTACCCTGGCTCGGGATTATGAAGAAATTAATAAGATTTTTCAAGATTTTTATACTGAACTTTATAAATCTCAATGTCCAGTAGACTCTTCTGAAATGAACGCTCTTTTTTTTTTTTTTACAAAAGATTGCTTTTCTTAAAATTTCTGCTGAAGATAAAAAAAACTCTTGATGCCCTAATTACTGAATCCAAAATTCATAAAGCTATTTTCTCAATGCAATCTGGTAAGGTCCCGGGACTTGATGGTTATCCTGTAGAATTTTATAAAAATTTGGAAAATTGCTTTCTCCATATATGTTGGAGATGTTTAAAGATTCTTTTGTGAAAAGTGATTTACCCTCTACTTTTTATGAGGCTTCTATTTCTTTAATTCTCAAAAAGGATAAAGATCCTACTGATTGTGCCTCATACAGACCTATTTCATTATTGAATGTTGATGCTAAGATTCTCTCAAAGATAATGGCCAATTGGTTGGAGAGTTATTTGGGTAAAATAATTTTTTAAAGATCAAACAGGCTTTATAAAAGGTCGTTACTCTTTCTCAAATGTTCGGAGATCATTTAACATTATATATTCACCTTCTTCTAAAACTCTACAATGCGTTATATCTTTGGATGCTGAAAAAGCATTTGATCGAGTCGAATGGAGATATTTATTTAATGTTTTAGAAAAAATTTGGTTTTGGTATCGATTTTAATAATTGGATTAAAATGATATATAAAGCTCCTATTGCTGCTGTTGTCACTAATAACTGTAGGTCTCCTTTTCTTCAGCTATCATGGGGTACAAGACAAGGTTGTCCATTAAGTCCTTTGTTATTTAACTTAATATTAGAACCCCTTGCTATTGCTCTTCGTGAAGCCGAAAATATTCATGGGATTCTTGTGAATGAGACCATGCACAAGATCTCTCTTTACGCTGATGATTTATTGGTATATATATCTAAGCCCGAAGAATCTATTCCTGCTTTGCTAAATTTATTTGAGAAATTCAGAGCCTTTCAGGATATAAAATAAATTTTAGTAAAAGTGAATTACTTCCTTTAAATGAATCTGTCTCTATATACGATAATATTCCTTTTAAAGTTACGGACACTTAGATATTTAGGTGTCATAATTACTAAAAAATATAAGGATCTTTATAAAGCCAATTTTTCTCCTTTAGTGGACTCTATGAAGTATTCCTTTAGTAGATGGAGCCCACTTACATTTTCACTTGTTGGTCGTATTCATGTAGTTAAAATGATGATTTTACCAAATTTTTTACATTTATTTCAGAATATTCCTGTTTTTTGACTAAGAAGTTTTTTGATCAGATTGATTCTATTATCCTATCTTTTATTTGGGATAATATAAGACCAAGAATTGGTAAATGTCATTTGCAAAAGTTGAAAAAGGACGGAGACCTCACTTTGCCTAATCTAAGATTGTATTATTGGGCTGTTAATTTGTGATATATGTCCTTTTGGTTATATTGAGGTGATAGGAATGATCGGCCAATCTGGGTAGACCTGGAACTGAGAGCTGTGGAATAGTTTTATTTAACTTCATTAGTAGGAGCTGCTCTACCTATACAATTAGCTAAAGTTGTTAATTTAAACCTATATCCTATGGTTAAGCACTCTTTACAAATTTGGATCCAGTTCCATAATTTTTTTAATCTTAAAAAATTTAAACTTTGTAGTTTAATTTATTGTAATTACTTTTTTAAACCTTCTTGGAGTGATCCAATTTTTTACTTTGGAAAAATAAAGGTATTAATTCTTCTTTGGATTTATTTTAAGAAGGCAGATTGATGTCTTTTGAACAATTAGTTGATAAGTATTCTCTCTCATATTCACACTTTTTACAATATCTTCAAGTTAGACATTTTTTACAAAAATATTTAAGTAATTTTCCCTACAGATTGGAGGCTGACTTGCTAGATACTATTATGAATATGAACCCCTCGTTGAAAGGTTCTATTGGAAGAATTTATAATTTATTATTACAATGGGATAAGCGTCCTTTACTTAAGATTAAACAGGATTGGGAGAAGGAACTCAATTTGACTTTTATATGGGAGGATTGGACACGGATTCTGAAGCTGGTTAACTCTTCTTCAATCTGTGCTAGTCATTCACTGATTCAATTCAAAATTGTAGATCGTTACCATTTGACAAAGGTGAGACTTTATAAAATATTTCCCAATGTTGACAAGTATTGTGATAGATGTAAAACTGAGATAGCCACACTGACACTTATGTTCTGGCCATGTTCTATATTAAAACAGTTTTGGAAGTCAGTATTTTTGACAATTTCTAAAGCACTCAGAATCAATTTACAACCTAATAAATTGACTGTGCTTTTTGGAATAATTCCTCAAAATATCAATGGTTTTTCTGTGTCTGACCAACATGTTATTGCGTTTGGTACATTGATAGCTAGGAGGGCCATTTTGTTGAAATGGAAGGATATATCAGCTCCTACTTTGTCACAATGGTTCTCTCAAGTGATGCTGTGTCTCAGTTTGGAGAAAATTAGAAGTCCAACCTTTGAACCTTTATTTGATTTTGAGAAGAGATGGGGCTCATTTGCTCGTTATTATCATTTCAGTTAACTGATAGATTTCCTCCACGATCTAAATGTAAATTTTTTGATACATCTTTTTTTTCTTGATGGCAGTTTGATATTTATTTTTAGAAGCTTTTTGTATGACGCATGGCTCTGGGGTTGTACCTCCAATGGGTTTCTTATTTTTCTGTCACTTTTCTTGCTTAGTAGGGTTTTTTTAATTCACAAAATTTTCAATCCTGAAGATAATTTCCTCTTTTATGAGGCATTGTAAGTGTTGTTACTTCGATGTACTTGTGATATTTTTGAATAATAATAATAATAATAATAATAATAATAAAAAGATTTGAAAAAGATTTGCACTCACATCTGCAGACCATCACCACATTCCAAGCTGACACCATCTTGTCTTCCAGTCTGTGTTACACATCTTAGCATATGCCAAAGAGGAATTGGAATTTAACCCATTCCTTACAATGGTGTAATTTCCACTTGGTTATTGTGCATCACAGATTTCACAATCTGCTTTATTCAAATTACTTGAACAGAACACTTACAAATAACCAAAAGGTGCAGAAAAACCAACCACGTCATTCAGTAACATGTACCGTCCTCCCAGCCAGACTGCAGTTTGGTTTTACTGTTGAAGGGCCGAGGAAAGAAGCTGCAGAAAGTTGTGAACTCAGTCAGTTCCATCAGAGGCACTAGTCTCTGTATCATCCAGAATATTCAGTGATTCAAAAAGGCATGATTAAGGACCCCATCACCCATGACATGCCCTCTTCTCATTGCTACCATTAGGAAGGAGGTACATGAGCCTGAAGGCACACACTCAGTGATTCAAAAACAGCTTCTTCCCCTCTGCCATCAGACATAAGACTTCTGAATTAACATGAAGTCATGAACACTACCTCACTACTTTTTTGCACTACTTATTTATCACACACACTCACATGCATATGCCTACACACACTTACACATGCACATACATACATATGCACAGACATGCGCGCACGCACACACACACAAGTATATACTCGCTGCACTTCACAGTTTTTATTATTATGTATTCCAATGTTCCGCTACCGCAAAAACAAAAACACAAGAAGGGCTGAGAGTGAACTGCTGACTTTTTCGGGATGAAGGAAGATTTTTACTACTCGGGTAAAGAGAGGCGAGACTGTGCAGGCGTGTGACGTCAGCCAGTGGAGCGCAAAAGGTTTAAACAGAAAGCAGCCATGTCCAGCAGGCAGCGTCAAGCAGGCTTTGGCTCAACAGGCTTAGGAGGTGACAAGGCGAGGTAGGAAGTATGTGTGTGAGGCCAGTTTTCTGTGCTCCGTGTCAGATGTGGGGCGTGCTGGAGTCTCCCAGCTTCCCGGACGGCCATATCTGTACCAGGTGTGTCGAGCTGCAGCTCCTTAAGGGAAAGTGTTAAGGAACTGTTAAGGAAGTGTTAAGCTCGATTACCTTCGTCTGGTCAGGGAGAGCGAGGAGGTGACAGAGTGGAGTTACAGGAAGGTGGGGTCACACTGGGGACACGGGAGGCAGACAGGTAGGTCACAGTCAGGAGGGGGAAGGGGAAGAGTCAGGTACTAGATCCTGGAAAGTGTAATAATAACAGAGTTGTCGTGATGGGAGATTTTAATTTCCCAAATATCGATTGGCATCTCCCTAGAGCGAGGGGTTTAGATGGGGTGGAGTTTGTTAGGTGTGTTCAGGAAGGTTTCTTGACACAGTATGTAGATAAGTCTACAAGAGGAGAGGCTGGACTTGATTTGGTAATGGGTAATGAACCTGGTCAGGTGTCAGATCTCTCAGTGAGAGAGCATTTAGGAGATAGTGATCATAATTCTGTCTCTTTTACAATAGCATTGGGGAGAGATAGGAACAGACAAGTTAGAAAAATGTTTAATTGGAGTCAGGGGAATTATGAGGCTATCAGGCAGGAAACTGAAGCTTAAATTGGAAACAGATGTTCTTAGGGAAATTTATGGAAGAAATGTGGCAAATATTCAGGGGATATTTCTGTTGAGTTCTGCATAGGTACGTTCCAATCAGACAGGGAAGTTATGGTAGGGTACAGGAAACATGGTGTACAAAGGCTGTAATAAATCTAGTCAAGAAGAAAAGAAAAGCTTACAAAAGGTTCAGAGAGCTAGGTAATGTTAGAGATCTAGACGATTATAAGGCTACTAGGAAGGAGCTTAAGACGGAAATTAGGAGAGCCAGAAGGGACCATGAGAAGGCCTTGGCAGGCAGAATTAAGGAAAACCCTAAGGTATTCTACAAGTATGTGAAGAGCAAGAGGATAAGATGTGAAAGAATGGGACCTATCAAGTGTGACAGTGGGAATGTGTGTATGGAACTGGAGGAAATAGCAGGGGTACTTAATGAATACTTTACTTCAGTATTCACTATGGAAAAGGATCTTGGTGATTGTAGTGATGACTTACAGCAGACTGAAAAGCTTGAGCATGTAGGTATTAAGAAAGAGGATGTGCTGGAGCTTTTGGAAAGCATCAAGTTGAATAAGTCGCCGGGACTGGATGAAATGTACTCTAGACTACTGTGGGAGGCGAGGATCTTTGCATCATCAATGAGGATGGGAGAGGTTCTGGAGGATTGGAGGGTTGTGGATGTTGTTCCTTTATTCAAGAAAGGGAGTAGGGATAGCCCAGGAAATTATAGACCAGTGAGTCTTAACACAGAGTTTGGTAAGTTTATGGAGAAGATCCTGAGAGGCAGGATTTATGAAAACTTGGAGAAGTATTATATGATTAGGAATAGTCAGCATGGCTTTGTAAAGGGCAGGTCGTGCTTTACGAGCCTGATTGATTTTTTTTTAAAGACGTGACTAAACACATTGATGAAGGAGGAGCAGTAGATGTAGTGTATATGGATTTCAGCAAGGCATTTGATAAGGTACCCTATGCAAGGTTTACTGAGAAAGTAAGGAGGCATGGGATTCAAGAGGACATTGCTTTGTGGATTCAGAACTGACTTGCCCACAGAAGGCAAAGAGTGGATGTAGACAGGTCATGGAGGCTGGTGACCAGTGGAGAATCTCAGGGAACAACACACACAAAATGCTGGTGGAACACAGCAGGCCAGGCAGCATCTATAGGGAGAAGCGCTGTCGAAGTTTTGGGCCGAGACCCTTCGTCAGAGAATCTCAGGGATCTGTTCTGGGACCCTTACTCTTCGTGATTTTTATAAATGACCTGGATAAGGAAGTGGAGGGATGGATCAGTAAGTTTGCTGATGACTCAAAGGTTGGAGGTGTTGTGGATAGTATGTAGGGCTGTCAGGGGTTATAGCGGGATATTCATAGGATGCAAAACTGGGCTGAGAAGTGGCAGATGGCGTTCAACCCATATAAGTGTGAAGTGGTTCAGTTATTATGTCAAATATGATGGCAGAATATAGTAATAATTGTAAGACTCTTGGCAGTATGGAGGATCAGAGGGATCTTGGGGTCCGAGTCCATAGGATGCTCTAAGCAGCTGCGCAGGTTGACTCTGTGGTTAAGAAGGTGTATGATGTATTGGCCTTCATCAATCATGGAATTGAACTTTGTAGCCTGGAGGTAATGTTGCAGATTTTTTGGACCCTAGTCAGACCCCACTTGGAGTACTGTGCTCAGTTCTGGTTGCCTCACTACTGGAAGAATGTGGAAGCCATAGAAAAGGTGCAGAGGAGATTTACAAGGATGTTGCCTGGATTGGGGAGCATGCCTTATGAGAATAGGTTGAGTGAACTCGGCCTTTTCTCCTTGGAGCGAAGGAGGATGAGAGGTGACCTGATAGAGGTGTACAAGATGATGAGAAGTATTGATTCAATGGATAGTCAGAGGCTTTTTTCCCAGGGCTGAACTGGTTGCCACAAGAGGACACAGGTTTAAGGTGCTGGGGAGTAGGTAAAGAGGAGATGTCAGAGGTAAGATTTTTACTCAGAGAGTGGTGAGTGCATGGAATGGGCTGCCAGCAACAGTCCTGGAGGCAGGTACGATAGGTTCTTTTAAGAGGCTTTTATATATGTACATGGAGCTTCGCTCCTGAATTTCTGAATGAGGCTACCATGGGGAACTTTGTCAAACATCTTACTAACATCCACGCACACGACATCCATTGTTCCACCTTTGTTAATGTGCTCTGTCACATCCTCAATCAATTCAATCAGGCTAGTGAGATATGACTTATCCATCACAACGCCTTGCTGGCTATCCCTAACCCCGCCCATTAGATCCCTAATCGGTCCAAATGCTCGTAAATCCTGTCTCTAAAAATCTTCTCCAATAATTTGCCCACCATTTATTAAGACTTACTGGTGTATAATTCAAAGGATTATCCCTACTCCTTTTCTTGAAGAAAGGAATAATATTTGCCACTCAAACTTTACACTGGGTTTCACACAACCCAAAAACCTTACAGTTTAGTGTGACTGAGTGATTCGACCAGTTTACCTTCATAAACTTTCCTTCAGTGTTGTTTGCAGGGATCTACAGAGGCACCAGGAACCAGCATTGGCATGATACCCCGTGACCCAGCTGTAGAGATTCTGTTCCACTGGCCCCTCTCCGGACGGTGACTGGGTGAACTGGCCACCAAGCTGTTGGCTGCTTTAAGAACATTGGTCACTGGTTTCATTTCCCTGTGGGGGCAGACCAGGGGAGAGAGGTGGGGTGTTGGGTGGAACTAGAAGGGTAGTTCCTGTTCCTGCTACCTTACATCTCCAGTGAAGGGCTTTGGTTTTCTTGAGGCATTGAAAGTGTGTGTTTGTATGTGGGCAGCTGGTAGGATGCTCTTGGTCTCTGCCAACATCATGCTGAGCTCTACACTCTGGCACTTGTGCATGGCCTGGCCCTCATCCATGCCCAACCAGGAGCTACAGCCTTTGGTGAGCTTCCCACTCATGGGCTGGTAGTGAGCCACAGCCCTCAGTGAGCTCTACACGAATGCCGTGGCTGTGACCCACGTCTCTCATTGAGCTTCAGACACATGACCTGGAGGTGACCCAAAGCTGGCGATGAGCTCCATGCCTGTGGCAAGGTGGTGACCCACAGCCCAAGGCTTGGCAGTGTCAGAAGGTTGAAATAAATTGGCAGAATCTGAAAATGCTCAATACATTGGGCAGCATTCTTGGGGAGAGAACCTTTCAGGCACCAGGTTGGTTGGGATGACCCACGAAGTTCTAACTGCAGGTCCAGCAACCAACTTTGAGACGGTAGACCAGAGAATGGGAAATTTCTGGAAAGACTTGATGTGATGCTCCGTTATTAGTGTTCCCTGATCTTTGACTCTGTTCTTGGCCAGCCTGGAAACAACATGATTACAATTCGGCCATCCTGAAGGAATATCGGAAAAAGGAAATGCAGAAGAGACAAGACATGTACCAGTGAGTATAAAGCCATCAGTCTCTCGGGAAACAGGTCAAAATCCAGTGGTGTAGAGGAACTGTTATAACAAGGGTCATAGAATACAAGCAGGGTCTCTGTACAACCTCCTTCAAGTGATCACCCTTCCACGATGCCCTCTTTCTGGGCACAGGGTGCACCCGCCTCTGATAAGGAGGGAAAGACTGGCCTTGATGACCAGTGGTCAACGTGTGAACTCTCTGCTGTTACACGGACAGTTCAAGCTTCTGAATAAACGATCATCCCTTTAGAATAGAAATAAGTAGAATTTTTTTCAGCCAGAGAGTGGTGAATCTATCAAATTCATTGCCACAGACGGCTGTGCAAGCCGTGTCATTGGGTACATTTAAAGTGGAGTTTGATAGATTATTGATTAGTTGTGGCATCAAAGTTTACATGGATAAGGCAAAAATTGGGTTGAAAGAGATAATAAATGAGCCATGACAGAATGGCTGAGCAGACTCGATGGGACGTATGTCCTAATTCTGCTCCCTATATATTATCGTCTTATGGTATTATGGAAAGAATCACAGTAGGTCACCGTGGACCATACTGAACCACACTGATCACAATGGACCACACTGGATCATACAGGTCCAGTGGATCCTACTGCATCACAGTGGATCATACAGAAACAACAATGTACAGTATCATACTGAACCAGACTGGATGACACTGGACCACAATGGGTCATAATGAACCACATTGGATCATACTGAACCTCCGTGGATCAGACAGAATCACGGTGGATTACACTGAACCAACTGCATCACACTGGACTACAGTGGGTCAGACTAGACCACATTGGACCATACTGAACCTCCGTGGATCATAATGGACCACTGTGAAACACACAGCTGAACAATCTCTCCAATGCCAATTTCCTCAGTTTCTTTCCTCGTAGTCTATACATTCCCATGAACTCCTCACAGCTTCTACATCCCACCAACGTAGAGACAGGGTGGGTGTTGCGGGGGACTTACAGTGGCCAGTCTCAGATCAACGACCCATTGTCAGATGTACACTGTGACTAGGCTGTATTGTACCTGAACTGGTGGTGCAGACTGTGACTGTAAACATCAAATTGAACATTGTTCGTATTTCCAATTACTTCCACGAAGAGTTTGAGGAATTTTTATCTTGTGTTTTAGTTGGAGAACTTTTGCAAAAGGAATTCCAAAAAGCATTAACTGTGAAAAGAGCAGTGACTTACCGAGAGACGCAGTGATGCCATTTGGCAGGAAGGTCCGCACCTTCTATAACATAGATGCTGCGTAAGTATTGGAACAGAATGGGCCAATGTTCAAACCCACTAAGTCTTTGTTTGGGTTGTGTGGTAAATGGGTGCCTGCAGTTTGCTCAGAGTTAGAGTCATACAGTACAGAAGCAGGCCCTTTGCCCCAACTTATCCGTGCCAACCAAGACGTCTACCACAGTTCGTGCTATTTCTCAGATTTTGGCCCATATCCCTCCAAACTTTTTCTATCCATGTACCTATCCAACTGCCTCATAAACATTGTAATTGTCCCTAATTCAACCGCCTCCTCTGGCCACATACGGGCCACCCTCTGTTTGTTAAAATTGATCTTCAGATCTTTTCCCTCTTGCCATATACCTGTGCCTTCTAGTGTTAGACTCCCTAACCTGGGGAGGGACTGTGACCATCCAGCATATCTGCACCCCAACCTCCTACACTCTCCTGTGTCAGATTGTGCCTGACGATCACACTGGTAAGTGAGTTACTTGACCTTTCTGAGTCCCTGAACAGGAACAGGGAACATTTATCTCCCCGTCCTCACCCGAATGATGTTGATTTTTGATGGTTCAACTTCCCAGTTATCCCACTTTCCTCTTCATTCACTACACTCTGGTTATAGCACAGCCCTATGTCAACCAGGATATCAGTATCTGCTCCCTGTTCTTCTCTTAATGTCACCCCTCAGCCTCCTTCACTCCAGGGGAAGGTTGCAACCTTATCACTCAGGCCCTCTAATCCAGACCACACCAATGTGGATACCTTCTGTACCCCTCCAGCTCAATCCCATCCTTCCCGTAGTGTAAGGACCGGAAACTGCCCGCAGGACTCCGGTGCAGCCTGACTAACGTTCAGTACAGCTCAAATGGAACCTCCCAACTTTAATGCTCAGTGCCTCAGACAACACTGGCAAGCACGTCGTACACCCTCCACACTATCCTGTCTTCCTGTGTTCCCATTTTTACCAAACCAGATCCTTGTATCCCGTGTTCAGCAGCAATCTACGGGATCCGGCCATTCACTGAGTATACCCAACCCCGACTTAACTCATGTCTCCACGTTGGAGTAATGATAAAGCAGGGCACAGACTTTGTCCCTTCCTGTGGAATGATGTGAGGTGCCTAATGAGTGTTAGTCCAACAGTCTAGATTCACTGTGATGTGTTTTTGTTGATGTAGCATTGTGGAGCTCGGACTGCAGCCACTGAAGATGTGCCATGAGGTGTGGAGTACGCTGAGTGAATTACAAACCCTCTGAGATCAACAGAGATCCAGTGTCAGGTGAGTTCACCAGTTGCTTCATTGTCACTGTCGGAATCAGAGAGGTTCCTGTGATAAACAGAGATGTTTAGCTGGCAATCTACTTCCAATAGGAAGGGTCTGGTGCAAGAAGATTATGACCCAGCTGTGACAGATGTGATCAACAGTGTGTCTCCTCTGTTCCCTAGAATATGTGAAGAAACATTGGAAAGAAGACAGATTCTTTGGCTATCAGTACCTGAATGGATCAAACCCTGTTCTCATCGAACAATGCAGCGAGACCCCAGCAAAGTTCCCTGTTACGGATGAAATGGTCGCCCCCACCCTGGCGAAAGGCACCACTCTCCAGCAGGAGGTCCAGGTCAGACTCTGGGTTGCATGGTGTGGGAAGTGGGAATGATACAGAGACGTGAGATATGGTAGTGTTGGGGCATTACAGAAGGAGGAGTGATGTAGAGTCCCAGACCATCTCACACCGTCTCACACCTTGCCGCACTGTCCCACAGTGAAACACACATGATCCTCCACTACCTGCACCATCCCATACCCAAGTGCACCATGGGAGACTTTAATTTCCCAAATATTGTGTGGGAAAATCCAGTGACGAATGGATTACTGGAAAGTGAATTAATTGTGTTGTTGAATGATTGTTTTTTGACCCAGTGTGCTAATACAGCAACAAGACAGAAGGTCTGTCTAGATTTCATATTCTGTAACAATCAAGATAGAAGTTTGAGTAAGGAAGTCGTTCAGCCTTTAGGAGCAAGTGACCATAACATTCTAAGTAAAAAACTTTGTAGTTGGATAGCTCAGGGGCATGAATGGTTACTTAGAGAGCCAGACTTTAGATGTTTCAGAAAGGACAGGGAGGGAGGCAAAAGAGGTGGGGTATGGCACTGCTGATCAGAGATAGTGTCTTGGCTGCAGAAAAGGAGGAAGACATGGAGGGATTGTCTACAGAGTCTCTGTGGGTGCAAGTTTGGAACAGGAAGGGTCAATAACACTACTGGGGGTTTTTTACAGACCATCAGTAGTAAGAGGGACACAAGGAGCAGATAGGGAGACAGATTCTGGGAAGGTGTAATATTAGCAGGGATGTTGTGGTGGGAGATTTTAATTTCCCAAATATGATTGGCATCTCCCTACAGCAAGGGGTTTAGATGGAGTGGAGTTAGTTAGGTGTATTCAGGAAGTTTTCCTGACACAATATGTCGATAAGTCTACAGGAGGAGAGGCTGTACTTTACTTATTTTACTTTATTACTTTATTGTCACCAAACAATTGATACTAGAGCTTACAATCATCACAGTGATATTTGATTCTGCGCTTCGCATCAATAGTGAACAAATAAAAATTTAAATTATAAATCATAAATAAAACCGAGAGGCAGGTCCGAGATTTTATGAACGTACAGCCCTGATCAGGGTCAGGATCCATTCAGCAGTCTTCTCACAGTTGGAAAGAAGCTGTTCCCAAATCTGGTACTTGATCAGGTATTGGGAAATGAACCTGGTCAGGTGTCAGATCTCTCAATGGGAGAGCACTTTGGAGATAGTGATCACAATTCTATCTCCTTTCCCACAGCACTGGAGTGGGATAGGAACAGATAAGTTAAGAAAGTGTTTAATTGGAGTAAGGGGAAATATAAGGTTATCAGGCAGGATCTTGGAAGCATAAATTGGGAACAGATATTCTCAGGGAAACGTATGGCAGAGATGTGGCAAATGTTGAGGGGATACTTGCATGGAGTTCTGCATAGGTACATTCCAATGCAATATGGAAAGGATGGTAGGGTACAGGAACCGTGGTGTAAAAAGGTTGTTGAATATCTAGTCAAGAAGAAAAGAAAAGGTTATTAAGGGTCCAAAAAACTAGGCAATGATAGAGATTTTGAGGCTGAAAGGCTAGCAGGAAGGAGCTTAAGAATGAAATTAGGAGTTTCAGAAGGGGCCATGAGAAGGCATTGGCAGACAGTATTCAGGAGAACTCCAAGGAATTCTACAAGTATGAGAAGAGCAAGAGGATAAGACGTGAGGGAATAGGACTAATCAAGTGTGACGGTGGAAAAACGTGTATGGAACTGGAGGAGATAGCAGGGGTACCTAATGAATGCTTTACTTAAGTACTCACTACAGAAAAGGATCTTGGCAAATGTAAGGATGACTTACAGCAGACCGAAAAGCTTGAGCATATAGATATTAAGAAATAGGATGTTCTGGAGATTTTGGAAAACATCAAGTTGGATAAGTCACTGGGACTGGACGAGATGTACCCCAGGCTAATGTGGAAGGCAAGGGAGGTGATTGCTGAGTCTCTGGCGATGATCTTTGCATCATCAATGGGGACGGGAGAGGTTGTGGAGGATTGGAGGGTTGTGGATGTTGTTCCATTATTCAAGAAAGGGAGTAGAGATAGAGGAAATTATAGACTAGTGAGTCTTTCTTCAGTTGATGTAAGTTGATGGAAAAGATCCTGAGAGGCAGGATTTGTGAACATTTAGAGAGGCATGATATGATTAGGAATAGTCAGCATGGCTTTGTCAAAGGCAGGTCATGCCTTACAAGCCTGACTGAATTTTTTCAGGATGTGACTAAACACATTGATGAGGGTAAAGCCATAGATGTCATATATATGGATTTCAGCAAGGCATTTGATAAGGTACTCCATGCAAGGCTTATTGAGAAAGTAAGGAGGCATTGAATCCACGGTGACATTGCTTTGTAGATCCAGAATTGACTTGCCCACAGAAGGCAAAGAGTGGTTGTAGAAGGGTCATATTCTGCATGGAGGTCGGTGACCAGTGGTGTGCCTCAAGGATCTGTTCTGGGACCCTTACTCTTCGTGATTTTTATAAATGACCTAGATAAGGAAGTGGAGGGATAAATTAGTAAATTTGCTGATGACACGAATTGGGGGTATTGTGGATAGTGTGGAGGGTTGTCAGAGGTTACAGTGCAATATCGATAGGATGTAAAGCTGGGCTGAGAAGTGGCAGATGGAGTTCAACCCAGGTAAGTGTGAGGTGGTTTATTTTGGTAGGTCAAATATGATGGCAGAATATAGTATTAATGGTAAGACTCTTTGCAGTGTGGAGGATCAGAGGGATCTTGGTTACAAGTCCATAGGACACTCAAAGATGCCTCGTAGGTTGACTCTGTGGTTAAGAACGCATACGGTGCATTGGCCTTCATCAATCATGGGATTGAGTTTAGGAGCCGAGAGGTAATGTTGTAGCTATATAGGACCTTGGTCAGACCCCACTTGGAGTACTGTGCTCAGTTCTGGTTGCCTCACTACAGGAAGGATGTGGAAACCATATAAAGGGTGCAGAGGAGATTTACAAAGATGTTTCCTGGATTGGGGAGCATGCGTTATGAGAATAAGTTGACTAATCTTAATCTTTTCTCCTGGGAGCAACAAAGGATGAGAGGTGACCTGATAGAGGTGTATAAGATGACGAGACATTGATCGTGTGGATAGTCAGAGGCCTTTTCCCAGGGCTGAAATGGCTGACATGAGAGGGTGTGGTGACCCACTTCCCAGCGCATTCGAACCGGCTCACAAAGTGGCGCGCACCGGCATAGAGGCCGGTCCCAAAGAGGGTGCCAAGTCTGCTTCACCAGCAAGGGGAAAAGCCCGCGCGCCGGACGGGACTGTGAATACGTGCCCCCTACAGTATTCCCGCCCAGGGAGGGCGGGATCAGGAAGGCTTTAAAGCGAGGCCGCAAAGTTTGAATAAATCTCTTTTGCAACTGCAGCTCACCGACTACGTGTGGTTACTTCAGCGCTGCGTGTAGCACACCGCTACAGCTGGTGACCCCGATGGCCCAAATGATATTTGGGCCGAAGATGAACGACGCCGCATCTGTTCATGCAATTTCGTTAAAACTGCCAAGCTTCTGGACGCTGCGACCTCACCTACGGTTCCAGCAAGCAGAAGCCCAATTCCACATTCGGCAGATAACCTCGGATGCCACACGTTACTACTACATGGTGCGCTCCCTCGACCAGGAGACAGCGGCCCAGGTTGAGGAGTTCATACAGTCTCCCCCAGAGGATGGCAAATACACAGAATTCAAAGCCCTGCTCATAAGGACTTTCGGACTCTCACAGCGCGAACGAGCTGCCCGCTTACTGCACCTGGATGGTTTGGGAGACAAGCCGCCGTCGGCTTTGATGAACGAGATGCTCTCCCTGGCGGGAGGACACAAGCCCTGCCTCATGTTTGAGCAGGCATTCCTGGAGCAGCTGCCCGAGGACATTCACCTGCTGCTGTCCGTCGCGGATTTCAGCGACCCCCGGAAGGTGGCGGCCCGGGCGGAAGTGCTGTGGAAAGCCAAGAAGGAGAGTGGGGCGTCCATCGCACAGATCACCAGGCCACGCTCCCAGCAGCAAACCAGACCAGGCCCGGCCACAGAGCCCGCTAACCCCAGGGGGAGGGGTGAGGAGACCAATGAACAATGGTGTTTCTACCACCAGCGTGGGGCGCAGAAGCCTGCCGCTGTAGCCCGCCCTGCAAGTTCCCGGGAAACACCAGGGCCAGCCGCCACTGATGGCTACGGCGGCTGGCCATCGGGATAGCTTCCTGTATGTGTGGGACAAGCAGTCGGGACGCCGCTTTTTGGTCGACACCGGAGCCGAGATCAGCATCTTACCTCCGACGAGTTACGACACCCGCAACAGGGCACCGGGTCCCACCCTGAGGGCCGCGAACGGCAGCACAGTAAGGACCTATGGCACTCGTACGGTGCAGCTACAGTTCAGCTCCGGCCAGTTCACGTGGGACTTCACTCTGGCCGCCGTAGCCCAACCGCTCCTGGGAGCGGATTTTTTGCGAGCGCACAGCCTACTGGTCGACCTGCCCAGGAAGAGACTGGTTCACGCCGAGACCTTTCAAACGTTCTCCCTGGGAGAAGCCCAGTTGCCGGCCCCACACCTGGACTCCATCACGATGTCCGACAACGACTTCACCTGGTGGATTTCCCATCGGTTCTGGCACCGCAGTTCACGGCAGCCATGCCCAGACACGGCGTACAGCACCACATCCCGACACAGGGACCACCCCTCCACCCCTGTGCTCGAAGGCTTCCCCCGGATAAGCTCCGACTGCCAAAGGAGGAGTTCAAGAGGGTGGAGGAATTGGGGATCATATGGCGGTCCGACAGCCCATGGGCCTCCCCCCTGCACATGGTGCCCAAAGCGACAGGGGGCTGGAGACCATGCGGCGACTACCACAGGCTGAACGAGGCTACAACACCAGACCGCTACCCTGTGCCGCACATTCAGAACTTTGCAGCAAACCTGCACGGCGCACGGATCTTCTCCAAGGTAGACCTCGTCCGAGGATACCATCAAATCCTGATGCATCCTGACGACATCCCCAAAACAGCACTCATCACCCCGTTCGGCCTTTTCGAGTTCCTCTGCATGCCGTTCGGCCTAAAGAATGCAGCAAGGACGTTTCAGCGGTTAATGGACGCGGTGGGATGCGACCTGGACTTCGCTTTCATCTATTTGGACGACATCCTCATAGCCAGCAGCAGTCGTCAGGAGCATCTGTCCCACCTCCGTCAACTCTACGCCCAACTGAGTGAATATGGCCTGACAATCAACCCGGCCAAATGCCAGTTCGGGCTCGACACCATCGACTTCCTGGGCCACAGGATTACTAAAGATGGGGCAACCCCTCTGCCCGCCAAGGTAGACGCAGTCCGCCATTTACCCCGACCCGACACAATCAAAGGCCTTCAAGAATTCGTGGGTATGGTAAATTTCTACCACCGCTTCCTCCCTTCAGCTGCCCGAATCATATGCCCCCTGTTCGCCCTGATGTCCGGTAAGGTCAAGGACATTACCTGGGACGAGGAGTCCGCCACCGCTTTCATTAAAACCAAAGAAGCCTTGGCAAACGCCACGATGCTAGTGCACCCCAGAATGGACGTCCCTACCGCCCTCACAGTGGACGCATCCAACACGGCAGTTGGTGGAGTGCTGGAACAACTCATCGAGGGTCACTGGCAACCCCTGGTGTTTTTCAGCAAACACCTGCGACCACCCGAGCTCAAATACAGTGCTTTCGACTGGGAACTGTTGGCGCTATACCTGGCAATCCGGCATTTCAGGTACTTCTTAGAAGGAAGGCCCTTCACCGCGTTCACGGACCACAAACCACTTACCTTCGCGTTCACGAAGGCATCCGACCCCTGGTCGTCCCGCCAGCAGCGACATCTGTCCTTCATCTCCGAATACACGAAGGATGTCCGGCATGTCTCGGGAAAGGACAATGTCTTGGCAGATGCCCTCTTCCGCCCTAACATCCAGGCCCTGTCCCAGGGGGTAGACTATGAAGCGCTGGCGGAGGCGCAGCAGGCAGACGAGGAGATCCCTAGTTACAGGACTGCAGTCTCTGGTTTGCAGCTCCAGGACCTCCCCGTAGGCCCAGGTGAGAGGACCCTACTCTGTGACGTCACCACCGGCCAACCCTGTCCCGTCGTCCCGGCTGCGGCGCGTTTTCGACTCCATTCACAACTTAGCACACCCCTCCATCAGGTCAACCATCCGGATGGTCTCCAGCAGGTTCATTTGGCACAGACTCCGCAAGCAGGTCAGTGAATGGACCAAGACGTGCATACACTGCCAAACAGCCAAGGTGCAGCGGCACACCAAAGCTCTGCTGCAGCAGTTCCACCCCACCCGCCGGCGTTTCAACCACATTCATGTGGATATCGTGGGCCCCCTGCCAGTGTCGCGAGGAGTGCGGCACCTCCTGACTATCGTGGACCGATTCACAAGATGGCCAGAGGCGATCCCGCTCACGGACACCACCTCTGAATCTTGCGCCCAGGCACTGATTGCCACCTGGGTATCTCGCTTTGGGGTACCGGCCCACATTACCTCCGACAGAGGCGCCCAGTTCACCTCCAGCCTGTGGTCAGCTATGGCCAGCCTTTTGGGGACACAGCTGCACCACACAACTGCCTACCACCCACAGTCAAACGGCCTGGTGGAGCATTTCCACCATCACCTAAAGTCGGCTCTCATGGCCCGCCTCAAAGGGCCGAACTGGGTGGACGAGCTTCCCTGGGTCCTGCTCGGAATCCGCACGGCGCCCAAAGACGATCTGCACGCCTCGTCGGCCGAGTTGGTGTATGGCGCACCCCTGGTCGTCCCAGGGGAGTTCATACCAGCCCCAAGGGGGCAAGAGGAAGAACCCGCAGCAGTCCTGGGCAGACTACGTGAGAGGCTCGGTAACCTGGCCCCTATACCCACTTCGCAGCATGGGCAGAACCCGACCTGCGTACCCAAAGACCTGCGAAACTGTAAGTTCGTTTTTGTATGACGGGGCGGACATCGGGCACCACTACAGCAGCCCTACGAGGGGCAGTCAGAACATAACGGGTCCACATTCGTACTGAACATTGAGGGGAAAGAGGAGGTTTTCACGGTGGACCGACTCAAACCGGTCCATTTGGACGTGGCGCAGCCGGTCGAGATTCCGGCACCGCAGCACAGAGGCAGACCTCCCAGAGTCCGACCCAGACTGTGGACATTGGGGGGTGTATCGCTGGTTCTGGGGGGGTGGTTTATGTGGCGAAAATAGAGTGTTATTGGTAGCTCTAGGTAATTTCTATAGTAATGACATGTTCGGCACAGCTTTGTGGGCCGAAGGGCCTGCATTGTGTTGTAGGCTTTCTAGGTTTCTATGTTTCGATAACAAATAAACTAGCCAAGTTTTGCAGATGACACAAAATTACGGGGGTGAGCTGATAACATTCAGACAGCAGAATCAATGCAGTTAGATCTGAACAAAATCCAGTTATGCCTTCCTCTGAAGGACTTTGAGAATTAGACAGGGAGTGTCAAGGATACCTCCTCTTGTAAGATTCCTTTACACAGACACTGAAGCGACCGTTCCTCGTTCTCTTCCAGAATGGCAATATCTTCATCGTTGACTACGTGTTACTGAATGGAATTGCAGCCAACACAAAGCCAAATCAGCAATACCTCGAAGCACCGATGTGTCTCTTGTACCTGAATCCAAGAAATGAATTAGTTCCCATTGCAATCCAGGTATGGACTCTAATCCTCCTCTTCCCTTTCCCTCTGCAACCCTCCTTTTCTCATTCTCCCTTCTCCACCTCTTTCCCTCACACGCTACTCGCCATTCATCTCCCACCACCCTCAACCTCCATCTCCCTCCCTCTCCCTCACCCCCGTCTTGCATACACCCCTCATCATGCACATACCCCAACTATCACCTGCCCCCATCTATCAACCCATGTCCATCACCCACCCATCTATCACATCCCCTGTCTGTCACATCCTCCAGTTATCACCTTTTCCCCCAACTATGACACCCCACCACGTCTATCACCCTCCCCCATCTATCAGCACCCCCTGTCTGTCACCCTTCTGTGTCTCACACCCTATCTCTCGCCCACCCCATCCCTCACACAACCCCAGTCTCTGATCCCCACTCATCAGTCTTTCACACAACTCTCGTCTCTCACACCCCACCATCTTTCACAGTATGTCTCACCTCTTATAGCCCCCACCCACCCTGTCACTCTCCCATGTCTCTCACTCCCAACTTCTCTCATCCCCATTTCTCACCCCTCCCAGGTCTTACAAACCCCACCCCATCAACACTACTTCTCCTCCTACAGAAGCCACTCCAGTTTCCCAGCAGGTAGTTTGCAGAAAGCTTGATGACCCTCGGCCCTCCCAATCACTAGAGCCTCCTGTCGTAGGATCTCCAAACTGGACCTTCTGAGCAATTCTGTGTTCCCTACTTGGCTGAAGCATTCAGTCTTACTCGCTGCAGTTTCCAGCCCTGATGTCTGTCTTTCCTTCCTCACGGCCCACCCCATCATGTTACTGGAAGCTGCACAGCAAATCTTTCAGTGAAGGGAATTATTGCTGCTAGAAAGTTTTAATAGGAGTCACCCACTCCCATCAGCTCGATCAAATGCCCTACTGAGCCAATCCCTTCTGCCCACAAGATATTCCTATCTCTCCATTTCCTGCACCTCCATATGCCTATCCAAGAGCCTCAGACTCCTCTGTCATACTTAACCCCACCACCACCCCTCACAGTGTATTCCAGGTGACCACCAGTCTTTAAAAATATTGAACCGCAATTCCCCTTTGAACTTAAACTCTCTCATCTTAAATGCATGCCTTCTTGGATTGAACATTTCAACCCTGGTGGAAAGATACCATCTGTCTTAAAAATCAACGCATCTCAGAAACTTATAAGCCTCTGTCGGGCCTTCCCTCAACCCCACCGCTGCTTAGGAAACAATTTAAATTTGCCCAGCCTCTCCTTACGGTGCATGCGCTCTAAGACAGGCAGCATCACTGTAAATCTCTACTGTGCCCTCTCCAAAGCCTCTAATCGGTGAAGGGAAAAGGCAAGGCTATATGGGAGGGGAGAGACAGATTGATCTCGGAGTAGGTTAATGGATTAGCAGAATATTGTGGGCCAAAGGGCCAGTAGTGTGTTCCAGAGCTCCATGTTCTATGTACTCTGATGTATCTAGAATTTTATAAAGCTTTCAAAGATTTGTTTTATCTGTCAAGTGTACATCGAAACATACAGAGAAATGCATCTTTTTGCGTTAAATCAAATCAGTGAGGATTGTGCTGGGCAGGCCGCAGTTGTTGTCATCATAGTATGTCCACTACTCAATAGCCCTGACCGTACATCTTTGGAAATGCGTCTTTGAAACGTGGGAGGAAAGCAAAGCACCTGGAGGATACACACACGGTCATGGGGTGAACATACAAACTCCTTCTAGACAACGACGGTGATCGAACCCTAATCAGTGAAAGCTGGTGTTGTGAGTGATTGTGCTACACTACCAACCTGCAACGTAACTTTCTGACTCATGAACTCAGTATCTCGACTAATAAAGGCAAGCATGCCTTCTGAGATCTTTACCACCCGAACAACCTGTGCAGCCACTTTCAGAGAGTTATGGATCTGGACTCCAAAGCCCCTCTGTACAACACTCGTATTAACATTGTGCTGGCTCTTCACATTTGAGCTAGCAAAGTGCAATACTCCACATTAGCTCGGGTTAAACTCTATCCGCCTTTTCTCCACACATCTCTACAAGTGATCTATATGCTGCTGTATTCTTTGCCAGTCTTACACACTATTTACAACACACCAATCTTCAGATCATCTGCAAACCTAATCACCTACCAACATATTCATCCAGATCACTTATAAACATTCAAACAGCAGAGGTCCCTGCATGGATCCCTGCAAAGCACCACTATTCACAGAGTTCCAGTCATTGCAAGTCCGATCAATCACTACGCTCTGTCTTCTGTGGACAAGCCAGTTTTGAATCCAAATAGTCAAGTCACTGTGGATACCATGACTCTTAATCTTCTGGATGAGCCTTTCCTGAGGAACCTTGTCAAAGGCCTGACTAAAATCCACGTAGACAATCTTCATCACACTCCACCTTCATCACCCACCCTCGTCACCTTGTCAAAAATCCAATCAAGGTAGTAAGACACAACTCGTCCTGCACAAAGCCAAGCTGACTGTCCCAAATTAGGCCACACTTTTCCAATTGCTGGCACATCCAAGCCCTAAGAATTCTCTGCAATAACTTCCCCACCACTGATGTGAGATTTCCTCTAGAGGGGTATATAGTTTCCAGGATTATCTCTGGTTACCTTATAAAATATAGGAACAACCTTAGCTACTGACCAGTCCAACAGTATCTTGCCTGTGGCCAGAGAGGACACCAAGGTGACACATGGATAAAAGGAAAACGGAGGGCTATGTGTGAGGGAAGCATTAGATTGATCTTAGTCAAGGTGTAGAGGTCAACACCACTTCATGGGCCAAGGCACACGGTACTGCCATACCAGAGACACGTGGTGCATGCAGCAGGAATATTCCATGTTCTGAGCTCTTGATCAAGGCTCCAGCATTCTCAGCTCTTTCCTCTCAATAATCTGGGGTATAACTCATCAGACTCTGGGACCTAGCCACTGTAATGTTCTTTAGACTGTATTTCCTCATGATAACTGGCCCTTTGAGTGTAAAATTCTCTCCCTCCATCTTTTCGGGAGGGACCACCTCAACATAGTTCATAACTCTGCAGTGTGGGACATGAGGTTCTCAATCACCTGGGATTCACCACCACCCTGGGTAGCTGTTAACAACAGATGCAGGAAATCAGGCACAATACAACAAACTGCCGAAAGGACTCAGCAGGTCAGGTGGCATCTATTGAGAATCTCTTGTGTTTCTGATCTGTGTACATTGCTCTGTTAACGGAGGGATTCAGTTGGCCCTGTCCCTCAATTTTCTTCAAAATCCTTTCGGCTCACAGCAAATATCATCTGTAAATTGTGTGTTTGACAGCTCAAACAGGAGCCGGGTCCAGAGAACCCCATCTTCCTTCCGACGGACAGCAAATACGACTGGCTGCTGGCCAAGGTCTGGGTTCGTCACGCTGATACACAGGTCCACCAGCTCGTCTCACACCTGCTGAACACTCATCTGTTTGCCGAAGTCTTCTGCATCGCCACCCTCCTGAAGCTTCCGAGCGCACACCCGATCTTTAAGGTATTTTCAGATGGTCTATTGTACTGAACAGGGGAGCCTTTCCAGTGACAGAAGCATTGCCGGGATTCGCCAGAGTTCGATCTCCTCCGCGTATAGAGGTGTCCACGGTGATTTCTGTTGTGTGTGGAGATTAGAATGTGCAAGAAGAACCGGCCGACCGTGGCAGATGTCTGACGAATCCCATTTGCTTGTCCAGTCCATGTCCCTCCATCTCCTGCCTGTCTGAAGGCTTCGCAAAGACCTGTGTTGTATCTGCCTCCACCACCACCCCAGCCAGCGCATTCCAGATACCCACCATTCGTTGTTTGAAAACCTGCCTGGCAAATGTTACTTTTGCCTTCCCCCTCTCACCTTAAATCAATGCTCATTAGTATTTCACATCTTATCTCCGGGAAAATTGTGTGTGTGTGTGTGTGTGTGTGTGTGTGTGTGTGTGTGTGTGTGTGTGTGTGTGTGTGTGTGTGTGTGTGTGTGTGTGTGTGTGTGTGTGTGTGTGTGTGTGTGTGTGTGTGTGTGTGTGTGTGTGTGTGTGTGTGTGTGTGTGTGTGTGTGTGTGTGTGTGTGTTTTTGCCTTCTGCTTTAACGAAAGCTGGTGATGCACCTCAGAGACGAGCAATGGAAACACGCGTGTGAGACGTTCCATCAGTGACAAGGATGAGCTGAAGATCTTGCTCACATCCCGTTAACTAATGTACACCGTAGCCACTTACTTAAAGTGTTTGAATTATGGGGCAGACTTGCCGCCTCTCAATGTGCAGCAGAAATGGCCGATGACATTGCTTGTGTCTTTATCTTGGGTAAAGTTACTCAAAATGTGCTCAAACCTTTAATATTACAGCTTCTGATGCCTCACCTGAAATTCACTTTACACATCAACACCGAAGCAAGAGGTCTCCTGATCTCAGAGGGTGGGATCTTTGATCAGGTGAGCATCTTATTTCAATACTTTTTTTAATTGAAAGAGTTTTTTTGTAACTTCCACACCAGGACTACCAGACTCAAAGGTAATTACCTTCCTCAAGTAGTGAAGCTGACTGACGTCACCAACCACTAACCCACCCCTCCACAACCCCACCATCACTACCTCTGCCACTGTGGTTCCACAGTGAGCGTCCAGTAATCCAAGAGTCTGGAGGCTGATGTACTGGACTGTCAGTCACCTTATGTACAGACACTCCTGTGCCCAGCATCACTCTGCGGACATGCAATCAATCGGTGTACTGTACATAAGCTATCTTATATATTTATATTTATTGTGTGCTTTTATTATTGTGTTCTTTATCTCATTGCATGTTTTTGTCCTGCATTGGATCTGGAGTAACAATCATTTCATTCTCATTTACACTTGAGTCTTGGAAATGACATTAAACAATTTTGAATCTTGAGGGTTCAAAGTCACATAGTCGCGCACCACAGAAACAGGCCATTCGGCCCACCACGACCATACTGACACACACTAATTCCCTTGGCCAGGACTTTGTCTGTAGTCTTTTATCACTGACCCGAGAGCTTGTCCTGATATTTCTTAAACACTGTGATCACCTTCGCCTCTGGCACTGTGTTCCTGATTCCAACATCCTTCCAGGTTAAAAACAATGTTCCTTGCAACCCCGTAACCATTTCACCCCTGAAGTTAATACTTGTCCCTGGGTCTTAGACGCAATAACCACCGAGAAAAATTCACCCAGTCGATCTCTTCCCTCAAACCTCTCCATGGCCTGCCTCGGCCTCCTCCACTCCGAGGAAAACGGATCCACAACTCTTGTCTCTCCTCATAACTCAATCCCTCCATTCCAGGCTACGTCCTGGGTAATCCCTCAGCTTCCTCTTCCATTCAGTGTACTGAGCTGACCAGAACTCCACACGATCCACCATCTGTGTTTGCACCTCCCTGCTCCTGTGTTCATGTGTTCTGTCTAATGAAAACAAGTTTCCCATCTGCCTTCACCACCAGTCTATCTACGTGTGCTTCCACCTTCCACATTCCTGACAAGTGTTCCACCACCACCCTCCCCCCCCGATCCTTGGCCCTCCTGTGCAACCACATACCAACAGCCCCACATTATCATGTTGTGTCTACCCATGAGCTACCAAGACTGAACTCTGTTTGATTTTACCCTACCCGGTCACACTCTGACCTTCACCATCCTGTTGTCATGACAACATCACCACCATCAGTTCTGTCCCGTGTAACCTGTGAGCTTATTGAACTTCCCAAATTCCCATTCAAGTTCTCCGACAACTCTGATTCATAGTGTGAGCTCACATCAGCAAAGTGACCATGTTGGGGTCCTGGATTGTGGCAGTAGTGTAGGTGACTCTGGTTGGGATTACCAGGTTTGTGAATATGGGGAGGACTGAGTCCAGATCTGGGATCTGGAGTGCTCGTGTGCTTCCAGCTCCCTTTAATCTCACTGGCTGACTGGGAAAACTTACGCCACTGTATTACATGTTCAGAAATCCCAGCGACATCCTTGTAAATGTTGTCTGTGCTCTTTCAACCTTATTTAGATCTTTCCTGTAGGTAGGCAACCAAATCTGCACACAATACTCCAAATTAGGCCTGCACAACATCTTATATGACTTCATCATAACACCCAATCTCCAAAACTCAGTACTTTGATTGATGAAGGCCAATGTGCCAAAAGCTTTCTTTATGGCCTTATCTACTTGTGACACCACTTTCAATGAATAATAGACCTATAGTGGCAGATCCCTTTGTTCTGCCACACTCCTCAGTGCCCGACCGTTCACTGTGTCAGCCCTTCTCTGGCTGGTCCTACCGGTGCAAACTCATACTTGTCTGTATTAAATCCCATCTGCCATTTTCCAGCTGGTCCAGGTCCCACCCCAAGCTTTGATAATCTTCCTCGCTGTTCACTACACCCCCAGTCTTGGTGTCATCTGCAAATTTGTTGATCCACTTTACCACATTATCATCCAGATCATTGATATAGATGACTAACAACAAAGAACCCAGCACCAATCCCCACGGTACTCCACTAGTCACAGGCCTCCAGTCAGAGAGGTAAACCATCTGCTTCCACTCTCTGGCTTTTGCCACAAAGCCAATGTCTACTCCAATTTACTACCTCATCTTGAATGCCGAGCGACTGAACCTTTTTGACAAGCCTCCATGTGGGACCTTGTCAAATGCCCTGCTAAAGTCCATGTAGACAACATCCACTGCCTTACCTGCATTCACTTTCCTAGTAGTTTCCTCGAAAAACTCTATAAGATTGGTTAGACATGACCAACCATGCACAAAGCCATGCTGACTATCCTTTATCAGTCCATGTCTATCCAAACCCCTGTAATCTGCATACGGTTCAGGAAGCTGATGTCGCCTTGCTTCACTTTTATAAGCTCTGTGACTGTCTCCTGAGTAGACACAAATGCAAAAATATAATTTAACATCTCCCCCATCTCTTTAGCTTCCATACATGGATAACCATTCTGATCTTCCACAGGACCAATTTTATCCCTTGCAATCCTTTTGCTCTGAACATATCTGTAGAATCCCTTAGGATTCTCCTTCACCTTGTCTGGTAGCGCAATCCAATGCTCTCTTTTAGCCCTCCTGATTCCTTTTTTAAGTGTTCTCTGTATTTCCTATACCCCATAAGCACCTCATTTATTCCTAGTTGCCAATACCTGCAATGCACTTTCGTTTGTTTCTTAACCAGGGCCTCAATACCTCTTGAAACCCAAGGTTCCCTACACTTGTTATCTTTACTGTTTATTCTGATAGGCATAAAGCTTTGTACTCTCAAAATTTCACTTTTGAAGGTCTCCCACCTACCAAGTGCAGCTTTGCTAGAAAGCAGCCTGTCCCGATCCACACTTGCCAGATAATTTCTGATACCATCAAAATCAACGGTTTCAACATAGAACTTCTGAAAGTCCATTTACTGTTTCCTCATTCATGACAAGGTGTCCCAGGGGGCATGTTTAGAAAATGCCTCTTCACACTCCCACTGCTCAATGTCTTGCAGGTAGAGGTAGGGCAATGAGTGGGCTTCGGTAACAGGTCTCCCAGTGTCTGCTACCAGGTACTGTGTTCCGCATGTGTTCAAAGGATGCTCCCGGAGAGTTCCTGTAGTGTTCTGCACCGGTATGGGCAGCAGGTCTTCAGCTGGACAGGAGACTCTGCAGATGCTGGAAATCCAGAGCAACAGACACAAAATGCTGGAGGAACTCAGGAGGCCAGGCAGAGCATCTATCGAGGGGGATAAAGATTAGACGTTTCAGGCAAAGACACTTAATCAGCACTGGAAATGAAGGGGCAAGAAGCCAGGATAAGAAGCTCTCACCTGGTCTCACCTGTCACCTGCCATCTTGTAGTCATTCCCCTCCCCCACCTTACTCTGCATTCTTCCCACTTCCTTTCCCAGTCTGATGAAGGGTTTTCACCTGATTATTGTTTATTCCCCTCCATAGATGCTGTGGGTTACTCTGGGTTTCAGCTACTTTGGTTCCTGGCTGACTCATTCCCCTCCCAGTGTCGTGCCAGGTCAAACACTCCGATCTGTCATTCCAGGCTTTTTCTACGGGAGGAACGGCCAAACTGAAAATCCTGCAGCGTGCTCTGGCGAACACGACCTACTCATCTCTGTGCCTCCCGGACAATGTAGCCTCTCGAAGAGTGGACAAGATCCCCAACTACTATTACAGAGATGACGCTCTGAAGATCTGGCACGCCATCAACAAGTGAGAGAGTCTATCGCTAAATGTTCTCCCTCTCCGATATCTCTCCCATTTTACACAGCACTGGCCATTAAATCCCTCATGGGAAAGGAACACAGGTCACTCCACTGGGCACCAATGTCACAGCTTCCATCACCATCATGGATGATAACTGGAGCTCTCCACGTAGGAGGTGCTGGGACCACTTACCAGGAGTTCCCCGGTGTGGGCAGGCAGCCACTTTATCACAGTGCCTCTGTAGAGTTACTATGAATGGTGTTAACAACAGGGAGGAGGAGGATGATGGTGCCAGAGGTTGGAGCATCAAACAGTACAGTTCAGAAACAGGCCATTCGGCCGTCATCTCTGTGCTGACCACAATAGAAAGTTACCCATAAGAACATTAGAGTATAAAATAGGAGCAGAAGTAGGCCATTCCATCATCACTGATTTATGTTCCCTCTCAATCACATTCTTCTATCTTCTCCCTTTATGACTGACACCCTTACTAATGAGGAACCAATCAATCTCGGCTTGAAATAAAGTACATTCTGGTTAACTGGGACACATCAGGAACAGTACATTTTGGCCCAATTAAGCAGCTGTTTCATCGAAATAGTTAAAAAGGTAGAAAAATGATAAACTTCTATATAACTAAGAAATTATATATGTAAATAAAACAGAAAAAAATTAGAACATTACAGCATTATAAACCTGTGTCTTAGTTCCTGATTGTTTTCGATGGTGGAATCTGTCCAGTGTATGTAAGCTGTCACAATCTTTTGATTGACTGTGATTGATTAAATTCAGTGCAAGCACCTAGTGCAGACTCTAAACTCCCTTCAAATAATGCTGTCGATGATTTTATCACATAATTCTTCAATTTCATTGTAACCTTCAAAGTGATTGCCAATACATTTCAATTATTTGTAGTACATAACCTGTTGACAAACTGAAATCATTTCATATGCACTTCCAGCTGTTTCTGGCATCTCCAAGTCTGAATGTTTGAAATCGCAGAGAGCAACACAATTCTGAATTGTCTTACTGATTATTTCTCACCAACTGTCAGTGACAAAATCCATTGCTTGGTGAACAGAAACACAAGCAACTGACACTATTTAAAAACCATTTGCTCTAAGTACGGTGGAGTGTCTAACAGTCAGAAAATTCCAGGTGACAGATGTGAGTTACAAGCTGTTTGGCAACAGCCTCCTGTCCCAATTAACTAGCAGATTGTCCCAAATAAATGGAGGGAATCCTGGTTATTTTCTCTATTAGTTTTTGTTTTTCAAGAAATAAGCAGCTGCCTCGATTAACCGATGGCTCAATTAACCAGAATCCAATGACGTGGCCTTGCCAACTGTCTGTGGCATTGAATTCCACAGATTCACCATTTGACACTCAGTATAAAAACTGTCAAGTCAGGTTGCAGCTGCATCTCATTTTGATTAGCAGAACATCACCAGGGGTGCAAGTCTGCCATCTGCCCTCTTTACCACCTGTTACATCTTTCGGGTAGCTGTAGACTTGCACCCCCCCTCCCCCACGATCCGTCTGCCCCTCACCATGCTCCCGTGGATCCTGCCCTTCAATGTGAATGGCCAGGAGGCCTATTCTGCCCTCCTCTGTAATGTGTTTATTAATGTACTGATGACGGCTGGGGGACTCCACTCAGCGGCTGGTTGTGCTTGTGGGATAACCACCCCTCACCCACACAAACTGTGCAGCTGTTCACAGCTGGACTTGACAGCTGCTGAACCCCGACACCTTATCCTGCACCCAGAACCCTTCACCAGCCAGCTGGTCAGTGCTCACTATCTACGTCAGATTCACAAAAACATCGACCAAGCCCTCTCGGGGTAAACTGCTCCAAACGATGAAGGCATGTGGGGGCAGATGTGAACGGTGGGAGTGTGTGATGCGGAACTGGTGTTCTTCTGGCATCAGTGCTGGGAGCTCTGTTATCAAGTCAGAGTGTTGTGGCAGAGAGTCCCTTTGGCCCATCTAGTCCATTCTACCTTGATTTCTGTCTCATCCCATCCAACTGCACCTGGATACCTGCCCTCATATCCCTCCCATCCGTCCCTGTCCAAATTTCTGTCAAAGATATTGCAATCAAGCTGACATTCACCACGTCACGAGCAGCTCATTCCCCACTCACACTGCCCTCTAAGTGAAGAAATTCCCTCTCACGTTCCCTTTAAATATTTCACCTTTAACCCATGACCTCTATTTCTGATCGCAGCCCTCAGTGGAAAAACAAACCTACTTCCATTAATTGTAGCTCTGACTCTCAAATTTTGTACACCTCTATCAAATCTTCCCTCATTTTCCTACACTTCAGGAAATAAAGTCCCAACCAGTTCAACCTTTCCCTATAACCAAAGTCTTCCTATTCACAGTAAAATCCTTGTAAATGTCTCCTGCTCTGATTTGGGCAAAGATGTCAGTGTTTTTGTAATTGTCCTGAAATTCTCTGCACTACCCTTCAGCTCTCTCCACACTGCTCTGTGCCTCCCTCTGGGGGGAAATTCACCGTCTGAATGTCATCTGATTTTCAATTCCAGGAAAGTGATGTCCCAACCTGCGCGACCAGCAACAACTCGACCATCCTGCCCGACCACTTCCGTAGTGGCCCTTCCCTTCCTCATCCCCTTCTCTCCCACCCTCCCTCCCTCCTAATTCCCACCTGTGTTCACTTCAAAACTCTCTCCTTCACTTACTTCCTCGCACACTTCCTCCAACCCACTCTCAATCTCTCCCTCTCCATCACTCTCATCCCCACTCCTTTCCTCCCTCTCCCACCCTTCCTGTTTCACTCCATTCATTGTCTCTCTCCCTCTGTCCCTCTCTCCCTAAATCACTCCTTTCATTGTCCCCTCACTCACATCCTCTCTCCAGTATTGTTTGTCGGTTTTCTGGTGTTAAACCAGTGCGGCCTCGGTTTCTCCTCCATTTCCAGCAGTTTGCTCTCCTTCTCTCAAAGGTTCGTGGCAAACATCATTGACATTTACTACAAGAGCGATGAATCCGTCCAGGAGGATGAGGAAATTCATGAATGGGCAAAGGAAATCTTCACTGAAGGATTCCTGGCTGAACAATCCTCAGGTTCCACTTCCAATTATCTGAATGATCTCCCTATCACTGTGCACTGTCTTCACCCCTCTTGATTTAATAAATTATGTATTGTGTGTCTTCTGCTCTGGGCCTACTGTCGGTTCACTGATTATGGGCAGCACACTGATCTCGGATTGTTATTGCGTCCTGGGACTCGGAATACTGACCCTCGGGTGACTGGTGAGGCCCGCGCGGAACTGGTGGACTCTGACACAGATGGAGGGAGCAGGGTTCTGGTGGGGTTGGGAGTACGTAATTTGCGTGTTACAGCCCGATGCAGTAAGCCAAGGTTCTGAGTGCTGTCCTATCAGGGCCAGAAGTTCAGAGGAGTTGGTGGGACGTTATCTTACAGTTGTGCAAGACTTTGGCGAGGTGCTTTGGGAATATTGTGTTCAGTTTTCCTCGTCCTGCAATACAAAACATGCCATTAATCTGGGAAGAATGCAGAGGAGATTTACAGAGATGTTGCCTGGTCTTGAGGGACTGAGTTATGAGAAGTTGAACAGGTTGTGTCTTTTTTATTGACTCATAATAGAATGTGTTTCTTCGTATTTATTGTGATTGCCAGCAAGGAAATAAATATGCTGGCATATATTTACTTAGAACTTTGAATGATGGGAGTACTTATAGAGCCGTCTAAAGGTGTAAAGAGGTTTTTGTGCAGTCGTTTTCACAGAGTGGGAGAGCAAGAACTAGAGAACATTGGTTTAAGGTGAAAGGGGAAAGATTTAAGAGCGACCCGAGGGGCAACTTCTTTGCCCCGAGTGTGGCCCATATGTGGAATGAGATGACAGAGGGAGTGGTTGAGGTAGGTATAGTGACAACCTTTAAAAAGCAATTGGACAAGTATGGATAGGAATGGTTTAGAGTGATAAAAGAAGGCAAGTGGAACTAGCATCAATGGGAATATTGGATATCATCCATTAGTTGGACTGAACAGCCTGTTTCTGTTCTGTGTGCCTGTATGACTCTGACATTAGAAGTCACGGGATCAGAATTAATCCACTGAGTCTGCTCACCATTGCATTGAGACTGATTTACTATTCCTCACAAACCCATTCTCCTGTCTTCATAGCATTTGACACCATCACTAATCAAGAGTCTATCAATCTCTGCTTTAAATGAACCCAAATGACTTGACCTCCACATCTGTCTGTGGCAATGTATTCCACTGAATCACCACCCTCTGGCTCAAGAAATCCCGTGTTCTCTGTTCGAAAGGGACGTCTTGTTCTGATCCACTGCCCTTTGGTCCTAGATTCCCCCAGTTTAGGAAACATATTCTCCATGTCTTCTCTATCTAGCCCCCAACCCCATTCTTGTAACCTCCAGCAGGTTCAGGCCCAGAGCAATCAAACGCTCCTCATACATGAACCCCTGCATCCCTGGGATCATTTTCTCGAACTACCTTTGGTCTCTTTCCAATGCCAGCACACCCTTTCTCAGATAAATGGTTCAGAACTGCTCACAATATGAGGTGAGGCTTGGTGTTATTTTCTAGACTGATAAAGTTGGAGGACTTTGGTTAATGTTTGTTTAGTAGTCCTCGAAACACAGGGACATGGACAGAGCAGTGTGAGGACCTCCACTCCCCGAACACTTTGACGGAGCAGAGGAAAGATTATTGGTGGGACAGGACCGTGAGATGACGCGCTCATGTCCACACATTGCGTACTCTGTGCTGAGTGATTGTTTGTCTCCCGTTAATTTCACTGATGGCTTCAATATTCTCTCTTTAGGTTTCCCCACGTCATTCTCCACCAAGGGCGATCTCGTCAAGTACCTGACCATGGTCATATTCACTTGTTCTGCCCAGCACTCTGCAGTGAATGTCGGACAGGTCAGCTCAGGTTTCATTGAATTTACACTCCACTGCATCAAGTAGAGCATGACTGGTCAGAAACAGACCTCACACAAACAGAGACATTCCGAGCAGTGTCTGGTGACTGAACACAATTTTCAGACCGTTAAGAATTCAGTCTGAGCTGGATATTACTCAGTAACGCACACAAGTAGCTGCAGGAACTCAACAGGTCAGATGCATCCACCAAGGGGAATAAACAGTTAACATTTCAGGCCGAGTCCTTTCATCAGGACTGGAAAGAAAGCTGACAGAGACCGGAATTAGATGCTGGGGGAAGGGAAAATAGTACAAGGTGCCAGGAGACAGGTGAGGATAGGTGACTGGGAGAGAGAGGAGAGCTGAACTGAGAAGCTGGGAGCAGATAGATAAAAGGTAAAGGGCTGGAGAAGAAGTCAATCACAGTGGAAAAGAAATAAGGAGACATACCTATCAAGAGGGAAGAGATGGGCAGTTGAGAAGGAGGGATTATAGGGGAGAGGATTTCTCAACCGTTTACTCCCAGCAGTCCTCTCCCTCACCAAAACGTCATTCCCTGCTCAATCAAAGCAATCAGAATGATGGGATGCACAGGAGCTCTCTTCTCTGATCCCAATCGTAGCATACAGTAAATAAGGCCATTCAGTCCATAATGCTCTGCTAGCCAAGAGTGTGGCTGACCATAATTTTATTACCAGTTTCCAACTGTTCTTTGCAGGAACTAATGTAATCTTTGGTTTCACAATTCCAAACACATTACATTCTGCCGTGGCTCAACAGGATTCATATGAGAAGCAATTTAAATGACTCTTGTTTATCTTTCCCCATTTCTAGCTCCATCCAAACTCCCAAGGTTATCCTGCTGAGCCAGATATTTCAGATGGTTCCCCAATCAAATATTTCTGGTATGATGACATGAAGATTGGTGGAGTTGTGGATAGTGTAGTAGATTGTCACGGGTTGAAAAGGACATTGACAGAATGCAGACCTTAGCTGAAAAGAGGCAGATAGAATTTAATCCAGAAATGTATGAAGTGATTCACTTTGGAAGGATCGATTTGAAGCAAAATACAAGTAGTGCGGAGGAACTGATGGATCTTAGGAGTAATGGAGGGTGAGATGTGTCTTAATGATAGTATAGGAGATTGTGAAAGACAATAAGGTATTTGATTGTGAGCTTTCACAGTAGAACAGAGAAGTACAATAGAATCAATTACAGTCTGTATGCTGAATGTGTGGCAAAGGGCCTATGCTACGATGCCATGTTCTGTTCCATGTTCTATGCACTTAGGTTGCTGTTACGAGACCGTGGTACAGCAAAACCTCAGGTAAGAGTAAGCATTGTATCTAACACCTGACTTATTTCACAGTTTGACTGGGGATCCTGGGTCCCAAACAGTCCTTCGACCATGCAGAAACCAGCACCCACAGAAAAGGGGAAAGTCACTGAGGAAGACATCTTAAACACTTTGCCGACGAAAAGTGCCTCGGTGCTGGTGCTTGCGACCATCCATCTGCTCAGTCGATCAGCTCCCTCTGAAGTAAGTAGTATAACACCAAAGGACCATAAGACACCTAGACGCCAACTCTGAGATGATGCCTTTCAATTACATGATGTCATTAAACTGGGAAGAGTGAAAAAGAGATTGAGTCTCTGGAGTTATAAGGAGAGGTTGGGCAGGTTAAGACTTTACTCCAGGAGTGTTGGAGACTGATGGGTGACCATATGGAGCTGTATATGATCATCAGGGGAACAGGTAGGTTACAGTCTTGCTCCCAGGGAAAGGAAACTAAAGACAAGGCACAGGTTTAAGGTGAGAGGGGAAAGTTTAGGGACAGAGCTTAGGGACATCTTCTGCACAGAGGGCTTGGAACAAGCTGCCAGACGACGTGGTTGAGGCAGGAACAATAACGATGGTTAAGGGACATCAGGACAGGCCCATGGACAAGTAAGTTTTAGAGGAACATGGGGAAATGGGATTAGCTTAGTTGGCATGGACCAGTTGATCTGAAGAGTCTGTTGCTGCACTCAGTTTTACTAATGGAGAAGAATATGGAACGCGATCTGTGTGGAGGGAGACCTGACTTACCTCAACTTGTAGTGAGTCAAGCCAAGGCTACCCATACATCACCAATGCTGCCGTTGTAAACACCACGTGGCCCGAGCACAGCTCCACCGTATGGAACAGCAAGGGAAGGGTCCGAGGGATTTTTATTCACATCAGTCATGGGGTGAAGGAAGCAGCCAACAGTCTACGTGGAGAGATCAGTGTCCATCGCACCAAGTCAGGATATGGAGAGGGGTATCAGGAAGTGTGTGTGTGTGTGTGTGTGTGTGTGTGTGTGTGTGTGTGTGTGTGTGTGTGTGTGTGTGTGTGTGTGTGTGTGTGTGTGTGTGTGTGTGTGTGTGTGTGTGTGTGTGTGTGTGTGTGTGTGTGTGTGTGTGTGTGTGTGTGTGTGTGTGTGAGTGTGAGTGATTACTGATTATTACCCCCATCCTTCAGGAATAAATCTCTCTACTTCCCGCAGACAAGCTTGGGTACGTACATGGAACAACGCTTCATTGAACCGGAAGCTAAGGAATGCATCGAGAAGTTCCAGAAAGAACTCGTGTACATCGAGAATGAGATAAAGAAGCGCAATGAGGGTCTTGAGCTGAAGTATGCGTACCTTATGCCAAGCGTCATCGAGAACAGTGTGGCGATATGAAGGCCCATCCCACCGCTGGCCATTGCTTCCTCTGTGCTTTATGCTTTGGGGTCAGATGAGAATTCAAGCTGCAAATTTCTATAGCGCTTATTGCCGAACTGACTCCACTTCTTCCTTCCTACCTTCCTCTCTCTGACCTGGATGAGGCAGATTTGACACCTACATCTCCTCAATGAATGCCAAGTCCCCTAATTCGCAATTGCCAGTGAGGGATCCTCCTCGAGACAGAATCCTCATCCAATGAACCTCTTCTGCATCCTCTCTAAAGCCTCCAAACCCTTGTAGTAACAGGGTGATCGGAACTGCTCCTGATACTCCGAGAGTGACCTTACCAAACTTTACTATGGTGCATATTACACTCGTGTACGCAGTGCACTGATCAATAAAGGCAAACGTGCTGTACGCCTTCTCCACCACCCTCTCCACTTGCACAGCAACTTGCAGCTATGGACTTGGACCCCAAGATCACTCTGGACATCTCTTCCCCCATCCCTCTTTCAGAACTGCGCATCATTTTCAGCTTTTTTTGTTATGGCTTCCAATTTCCAGCATATGCAGATTGCTGTGGGTGGCTTTCTGGCAGTGTTCTACCTGAACTTTGCACTCCGGGACTGCTGGGTTTCGCGCTGAATGTGATCATAAGGAGATTGCAATAAATGTGATCGATAAAACTCTGTGTCATTACAATTCTGAAAACTCTGAATGGTGCTTGGGTTACAAACTACCCTCTAAAGTTACTAAGTCATAGAACACCACAGCACACAAACATGCCCTTTGGCCCATTTAAACGTACAGTGAAATATGTTGCTTGCATCACCATCCAAGAAATTGCTGGGGGAAGCCAGTAAGTGTCGCCATGCTTCCAGCACCAACATAGCTTGGAGACAACTTACTAACCCTAACCTGTACATCTTGGGAATCTGATGGAAACCAGAGCACCCAGAGGAAACTGCAGAGGTCATAAAGGGAACGTACAAACTCAGTACACACAGTGGTGGAATTGAACACCAGAGACTGGCAATGTAGAGCATTCTGATGACAACTACACTGTTGTGCCATGAGGTAGATGTGGTATATACCTAATGGCAGTGGTGGGATTCGAACCCATGCCCCCATGGAAACAGGAAGGCACACTACCAACAGAATCCAGGCTTGAAGGGAATTTGGGGAATATTACATTATTCAGTAGGTTTCATCGAACAGTCCCCATTGAAGTCACCAATCGAGTGGGGGGAGCCTCAGTATGACTGGGAAAGGCAACACCCTGGCTGTTTTCCTGGTTTTAAACTGTCTAACCTCAGATGTTAATCGACAGTGCTCTGTACAATTGAAAATCCCATATGAAGAATTCAGTTGGAATTTAACCTGATCAGAATGTGTGTACAGTTTCCTTATTTTGTTCACTTAAAGAAGTCTGTCCACGAGAGAGAAAGTCCAGCATAGTCCCTGGAGCTATGGCTTGTGTTGTGGGGTCTTAAAGGTCGTGGCAGAAGAGATGGCTGTAATTTGCCAAAATACTCTGGATTCTGCAGAAGACATGGAGGAATGGAAGACTGCAGATGTAACACAGGAAAAAGTGCCGGGCTTGTGGGATAAATGCTGAAGTGGCTCCTATAGACTACACTGTGACAGCGGGGTGGTGGTCCCACTCGATGCTCAGCTGCAACACTCATGGGTACACAGTGAATTCTGCTTAATTGGGACTCATCGAGCCAAGAACATCTTGGCGTAATTAAGCGATGGCCCAGTTGTGCTGGGAAGCTGGAGCACCCAGAGGAAACCCACGGTCACGTGGAAGGAACATACAAAGTTGCTCAGAGAGGACACCGGAATTGAACTGCGATGCCCCAAGCTGTTATAACATTGCAGTAATCACTAAGCTCCCATCACTGACCCACCTCCCTACAGGGGAGGGGCCCATCCATCCTCCCAAAGGGCAACATCTTACATGTCTATACTAATTTCCATCTACCATTTTTCAGCTGATATTTCCAGCTAGTCCAGATTTCGTTGCAAGCTTTGCTAGACTGTCCACTACAGTTCCAGCCTTGGTATCATCGACAAATTTGTTGATACAGTTTATCACATTATCATCCAGATCGTTGATATAGATGACAAATAACTACAGACATTGCACCAATCTCTATGGCACCTCCCCTACTGCCACTCAACTGCCCTGTCCTCAGCCTTATCGCTCCAATTCCTGCACCTCCCCCCCCCCCCCCGCAATTTGCTTAACCCCTCCTCATCAGCTCGAGTATCCTGCCTGCAACAATATTGGACCCCTCGGGTTCACATGTAACAAACACATCCTTCATTGTACAAGTCATCCTGTATCTTCCCAGAAGAGATCCCAATGATCCAAAACTCTGAAAGCCTGCTCCCCGCAAACGTTCTTCAGCCACACATTCATCCGCCAAATCATCCTATTCTTACCCTAAGTGGCACGTGGCACAGACAGCAAGGCTGTCCTCCTTTTCAGATTTCTACCTATGTCTGCCCTTCGGGACCTCCTCCCCTTTCCTACCTACGTCACTGATACCAACACGTACCATGACTTCTGGCTGTTCACTCCTCCCTCCCCTTCAGAATGGCGTGAACCCAATCCGAGACATCTTTGACCGATACACCTGGGAAGTAACGCATGATGCAGGTGTCTCTTTCAGGTACACGGAATATCGTGTCTACTCCTCTAACTGGGGAATTCCCTATCACTACTGCACCCCTCTTTTTCTCTGAGCCACAGAGACAGATTCAGTGCCAGAGACCCAGCCGCTCCATCTTCCCTCTGGTAGGTCGTCCCCTCTAACAACACCCAAACCGTACTCTAATTTTCAAAGAGAACGGTTACTGGGGTACTCTGCACTGGCTGCCTACTCCCTTGCCCTCTCCTGACAGTAAACCAGGGACCTGCCTCCTACAACTTAAGGTGACTACCTCCCTGTAGCTCCCACTATCGCCTCCTTATTCTCCAATATGAGCCGACAGTTATCGAGCAGCAGCTCTGATTCCCAAACACTGGTCTCTAAGGACCTGCACCTCAATGTGCTTTCATTGTGCAGACGTAGTTATCAGGGAGTCTCCCACATTTTCCATATTTCACACAAGGAACATATCACAACTATTCTCAGTGAACAAACTATGTACTCATGGGGGAGGTGGGGGGGGAGGGAACTTCCGGGAACTTTCTTATTTACTTACAAAGGGCCTCTGCCTGTGCTTCCTAAGCCTGTTCTCACCTAAAATGTTGAGCTAAATCTAGACCACGCTAATAACGCCCCACTCACACAATGGCCACTCCGCTTACTCTTCCTTTCTTTGTATTGGCCCCGAGCTGATTGCCGTCCACCAAGAAAAATAGTAGTGGGGTAGTCTAAGACCAGAGGGCAAACCTCACGATGCAAGGATGTTCCTTTAGAACTGTGATGAAGAGGAATTTATTTAGCCACAGTATGGTGAATTCAGTGCCACAATCGTCTGTTGAGGACAAGTCATTGCATATATTAATGACGGTGTTTGATAAGTTCTTGATTGGTAAGGGGGTTAACGGTTACAGGGAGAATGTATGAGGATGAGATTGAACAAAATGAACCTTAATTGAATGGCACAGGTGACCTGATGGGCCGAATAGTCTCATTCTGTTCCTACATTTCGTAGCCAAATTAGACAATAATAAACCAAGTTTGGTAAGGCTTTCTGTTAGTCCCACCCGTCACTTTGCTTCACCAACTCCAAATACTTGCCCAGTTCTCCTTTAATGAAACAGCTCCTGGCTTTTTATCAGGGAAAACATTCCAGTAAATGGCAACTCTCTGTGTGTTTTGTTTCTTTGTGTCACGACACGCACCCAACCGCGCCAGTATCCAGGATTTAAACTCTCAGACTCTCCAGAATAGGGATAACTGGCGTGGCCCTTTAAAGAATCATATCTGGCCGCTGATAGAGGTTGATGTATTGATGCCAGGATTTTAATATTTAAAGAGAACCTGAACTCCAGACAGGTATATGTAGTTCACCACACTGTCCTTACAGAAGGGAACAGCAATCTCAATTGAAACAGTGGAGAACAGCAATGTGTCATTAAAGTGGGAAACAGCAATCACTGTCATTACAGAGTGGAACAGCAAATCTGTCATTACAGAGGGGAACAGCAATCTCTGTAGTTACAGAGTGGAACAGCAATCTCTGTCATTACAGAGGGGTACACCAATCTCTGTCATTACAGAGAGAAAGACCAATCTCTGTTGTTACATATGAGAACAGCAACCTCAGTTGTTACGGAGGGGTTCAACGAAGCTTTTCATTACATAGGGGAACAGTATCTCTGTCATTATAGAGGGGAACAACAATCTCTGTGCTTACAGAGGGGAGCAGCAATCTGCGTCATTACCGAGGGGAACTGCAATCTCTGTTGTTCCAGAGAGGAACTGCAATCAGTGTCGTTACAGAGAGGAACACCAGTGTCTTTTGTTATAGAGGGGAACAGCAATCTCTGTCATTACTGAGGGGAACAGCAATCTCTGTTGTTAAAGAGGGGAACCACAATATCTGTCATTACAGTGGGAAACAGCGATCTAGGTTGTTAAAGATAGGAACAGCCATCTGTCATTACAGAGAGGAACAACAATCTCTGTCCTTACAGAGGGGAACAGTATCCTCTGTCATTACACAGGGTGTCAGCAATCTCTGTTGTTACAGAGGGGAACAACAATCTCTGTAATTACAGAGTGGATCAGCAATTTCAGTCATTACATAGGGGAACAGCGATTTCTGTTGTTAAAGAGGGGTACAACAATATCTGTCATAACAGAAAGGAACAGCATCTCTGTCATAACATAAGCAAACCGCAATCTCTGTAGTTACAGATGGGAACAGCAATCTCTGCCATTACAGAGGGAAACATTAACCTCTGTTGTTACACAGGATGTCAGCAACCCCTGTCGTTACATACGGGAACAGCAATCTCTGTTGTGAAAGAGGAGAACAGCAATCTCTGCTGCTAAAATGGAGAAAAGCAATTACTGTCGTTACAGGAGGAACAACAATCTGTATTGTTACATAAGGGAACAGCAATCACAGTTCATACAATGGAGAACAGCAATGTGTCATTATAGTGGAAAACAGCAATCTCTGCAGTTACAGAGGTAAACAGCAGTCTCTTGTTACAGAGGGGAACGGCAATCTCAATCATTAAAGAGGGGAACGGCAATCCCTGTCATTACAGAGGGGAACAGCAATCTCCATCATTACAAAGCGGAACATTAACCTCTGTCATTTCAGAGTGGATCAGCAATCCCTGTCATTATGGAGGGGAACATCAATCCCTGTCGTCACAATAGGGAACAGAAATCTCTGTCATTACAGAGTGGAACAGCAATCTCTGTCATTACGGAGCTGAACAACAATCTCTGTGTTTCCAGAAGGGAACAGCAATCTCTGTTGTTACAGTAGAGAACAGCAATCTCAGTCATTACAGAGGGGAACACCAATCTCAGTCATTACGGAGCCAAACAACAATCTCTGTCGTTACAGAGGGGAACAGCAATTTCAGTCATTTCAGATGGGCACAACAATCTCTGTCATTACAGAGGAGAACAACAATCTGTATCATTACAGGGGGGAAAGCAATCTCAGTTGATACAGTGGAAAACAGCATTCTGTCATTAAAGTGGGAGACAGCAATCACTGTAGTTACGGAGGGGAACAGCAATCCTTGTCATTACAGACGGGAACAGCAATCTCTATCATTACAGAGAGGAACAGCAATCTCGGATATTACAAAGGGGTACAGCAATCTCTGTCATTACAGACGGGAACATTAACCTCTGTCGTTCCAGAGGGGATCAGCAATCCCTGTCGTTACTGAGGGGAACAGCAATCTATGTCATTCCAGAGGGGATCAGTAATCTCTGTTGTTACAGAGGGAAACAGTAATTTCATTCATTCCAGTAGGCAACAACAATCTCTGTTGTTACAGAAGGGATCAACATTACCAGTCATTACAGAGCAGAACAGCAATCTCTGTCATTACAGAGGGGAACCGCAATCTTAGTTGTTACACTGAGTAACAGCAGTCTCTGTTGTTACAGAGGGGAACAGCAATCTCTGTCATTACAGAGGGGAACCGCAATCTTAGTCGTTACACTGGGGAACTGTAGTCTCTGTTGTTACAGAGGGGAGCAACAATCTGTATCATTACCAAGGGGACCAGCAATCTCTGATGTTACAGAAGGGAGCAACAAACTCTGTCATTACAAGAGAGGATCAGCAATCTCTGTCATTACAGAGGGAACAGCATTCTCTGTTGTTACAGTAGACAACAGCAGTCAACCTCATTACAGAGGGGAACACCAATATCTGTCATTACACAGGGGAACTGCAATGTCAGTCTTTCCAGTAGGCAACAGCAATCGCTGTTGTTACAGAGGGGAACAGCAATATGTGTTGTTATAAGTGGAGAACAGGAATCTCTATCGTTACAGAGGGGAACAACAATCTCAGTTGATACAGTGGAGAACAGCAATGTGTCATTAAAGTGGGAACAGCACTCTCTGAAGTTATAGACTGGAACAGCAATATTTGTAGTTACGGAGGGACAGTAATCTCTGTTGTTAAAGAGGGGAACCGCAATATCCATCGTTATGTAGGGGAACTGCAACCTGTCATTACAGAAGGGAACAGCAATCTCTGTCATTACAGAAGGGAACAGTAAACTCCATTTTTGCACAGGGGAACACCAATAACTGTCGTTACAGAGAGAAAGACCAATCTCTGTTGTTATATACGACAACGGCAATCTCAGTTGCACAGAGGGACTCAACAGTGTTTGTCATTACATAGGGGAACAGTATCTCTGTCATTACAGAGGGGAATAACAATCTCTGTTCTTACAGAGGGGAGCAGCAATCGCGTCATTACCGAGGGGAACTGCAATCCCTGTACTTGCAGAATGGAACTGCAATCACTGTCGTTACAGATAGGAACACCAGTATCTTTTGTTACAGAGGGGAACAGATATCTCTGTTGTTACAGAGCGGAGCACCAATCTCTGTGCTTACAGAAGGGAACAGCAGTCTCTCCTGTTACAGTAGAGAACAGCAGTCTCAGTCATTAAAGAGGTGAACACCAATCTCTGTCGCTACACAGGGTAACAACTATCTCTGTTGCTCCAGAGGGAAACAGAAATCTCTATTGTTCCAGATGGGTAGAGCAATCTCTATCATTACAGAGAGGAACAGCAATATCTGTCATTACAGAGGGGAACGGCAATCTCAATCATTACAAAGCGGAACATTAACCTCTGTCATTTCAGAGTGGATCAGCAATCCCTGTCATTATGGAGGGGAACATCAATCCCTGTCGTCACAATAGGGAACAGAAATCTCTGTCATTACAGAGTGGAACAGCAATCTCTGTCATTACGGAGCCGAACAACAATCTCTGTGTTTCCAGAAGGGAACAGCAATCTCTGTTGTTACAGTAGAGAACAGAAATCTCAGTCATTACAGAGGGGAACAGCAATCTCTGTTGTTACAGAGGGGAACACCAATCTCTGTCGTTACAGAGGGGAACAGCAATCTCTGTCATTACAGAGGGGAACACCAATCTCTGTCATTACAGAGGGGAACAGCAATCTCTGTCGTTACAGAGGGGAACAGCAATCTCTGTCGTTACAGAGGGGAACAGCAATTTCTGTCATTCCAGATGGGCACAACAATCTCTGTCATTACAGAGGAGAACAACAATCTCTGTTGTTACAGAGGGGAACAGCAATCTCTGGCATTAGAAAAGGGAACAGCAATCTGTGTCATTACAGAGGGGAACTGCAATGTCATTCATTCCAGTAGGCAACAGCAATCTCTGTTCTTACAGAGGAGAACAACACTCTCTGTTGTTAAACTGGTTAACAGCAATCTCTGTCATTACAGAGGGGAACAACAATCTGTATTGTTACAGAAGGGAACAGCAATCTCAGTTGATACAGTGGAGAACAGCAGTCTGTCATTTAAGTGGGAAACAGCAATCACTGTAGTTACAGAGGGGAACAGCAATCTCTGGCATTAGAAAAGGGAACAGCAATCTGTGTCATTACAGAGGGGAACTGCAATGTCATTCATTCCAGTAGGCAACAGCAATCTCTGTTCTTACAGAGGAGAACAACACTCTCTGTTGTTAAACTGGTTAACAGCAATCTCTGTCATTACAGAGGGGAACAACAATCTGTATTGTTACAGAAGGGAACAGCAATCTCAGTTGATACAGTGGAGAACAGCAGTCTGTCATTTAAGTGGGAAACAGCAATCACTGTAGTTACACAGGGGAACTGCAATCTCTGTCATTACAGAAGGGAACAGTAAACTCCGTTTTTGCACAGGGGAACACCAATTGCTGTATTACAGAGAGAAAGACCAATCTCTGTTGTTACATATGACAACGGCAATCTCAGTCGTTACAGAGGGGTTCAACAAAGTTTCTCATTACATAGGGGAACAGTATCTCTGTCATTACAGAGGGGAACAACAATCTTGTCCTTACAGAGGAGTGCAGCAATCCCCGTCATTACCGAGGGGACCTGCAATCTCTTTTGTTGCAGAGGGAACTGCAATCAGTGTCGTTACAGAGAGGAACAGCAATCTCTGGCATTAGAAAAGGGAACAGCAATCTGTGTTGTTACAGAGGGGAACTGCAATGTCATTCAATCCAGTAGGCAACAGCAATCTCTGTTCTTACAGAGGAGAACAACACTCTCTGTTGTTAAACTGGTTAACAGCAATCTCTGTCATTACAGAGGGGAACAACACTCTGTATTGTTACAGAAGGGAACAGCAAGCTCAGTAGATACAGTGCTGAACAGCAATCTCTCATTACAGTGGGAAACAGCAATCTCTGTAGTTACAGAGGGGAACTGCAATCTGTATTGTTACAGAGGGGAACCGCAATCTCAGTTCATCCAGTGGAGAACAGCAATCTCTGTAATTACAGAGGGGATCAACAGTCCTTATCATTACAGAGGGAACAGCAATCTCAGTCGTTACACTAGGGAACAGCGGTCTTTGTTGTTACGGAGAGGAACAATGATCTGTATCATTACAGAGGGGAACAGTAATCTCTGATGTTACAAAAGGGAGCAACAATCTCTGTCATTATAGAGGGGAACAGCAATCTCTATCATTACAAAGGTGAACATTAACCTCTGTCGTTCCAGAGGGGATCAGTAATCCCTGTCGTTACTGAGGGCAACTACAATTTCTGTATTTACAGAGGGGAAAAGCAATCTCTCTTGTTACAGAAGGGATCAACATTACCAGTCAATACAGAGCAGAACAGCAATCTCTGTCGTTACAGAGGGGAACTGCAATCTCAGTCGTTACACTGAGATACAGCAGTCTCTGTTGTTATGGAGAGGAGCAACAATCTCTCTCATTACAAAGAGGAAAAGCGATCTCTGTCATTACAGAGGAACAGCATTCTCTGACATTACAGAGGGGAACACCAATCTCTGTCCTCACAGAAGGGAACAGCAATCGCTGTTGTTACAGAGGAGAACAGTACAATCTGTTGTTAAAGTGTTTAACAACAATTTCTGTTGTTGCAGAGGGGAACAACAATCTGTATCATTATAGAGGGGAACAGAAAACTCAGTAGATACAGTGCTGAACAGCAATCTCTCATTACAGCTGGAAACAGCAATCTCTGTAGTTACAGCTGGAAACAGCACTCTGTGCAGTTACAGCTGGAAACAGCACTCTCTGTAGTTACAGCTGGAAACAGAACTCTGTGCAGTTACAGCTGCAAACAGCACTCTCTGTAGTTACAGCTGGAAACTGCACTCTGTGCAGTTACAGCTGGAAACAGCACTCCCTGTAGTTACAGCTGGAAACAGCACTCTGTGCAGTTACCGCTGGAAACAGAACTCTCTGCAGTTACAGCTGGAAACAGCATTCTCTGCGGTTACCGCTGGAAACAACACTCTCTGTAGTTACAGCTGGAAACAGCACTCTTTCTAGTTACAGCTGGAAACAGTGCTCTCTCTAGTTACAGCTGGAAACAGCACTCTCTGTAGTTACAGCTGGAAACAGCACTCTGTGCAGTTACCGCTGGAAACAGAACTCTCTGTAATTACAGCTGGAAACAGCACTCTTTCTAGTTACAGCTGGAAACAGTGCTCTCTCTAGTTACAGCTGGAAACAGCACTCTCTGTAGTTACAGCTGGAAACAGCACTCTGTGCAGTTACAGCTGGAAACAGCTCTCTCTGTAGTTACAGCTGGAAACAGCACTCTGTGCAGTTACCGCTGGAAACAGAACTCTCTGCAGTTACAGCTGGAAACAGCATTCTCTGCGGTTACCGCTGGAAACAACACTCTCTGTAGTTACAGCTGGAAACAGCACTCTTTCTAGTTACAGCTGGAAACAGCACTCTTTCTAGTTACAGCTGGAAACAGTGCTCTCTCTAGTAACAGCTGGAAACAGCACTCTCTGTAGTTACAGCTGGAAACAGCACTCTGTGCAGTTACCGCTGGAAACAGAACTCTCTGTAATTACAGCTGGAAACAGCACTCTTTCTAGTTACAGCTGGAAACAGTGCTCTCTCTAGTTACAGCTGGAAACAGCACTCTCTGTAGTTACAGCTGGAAACAGCACTCTTTCTAGTTACAGCTGGAAACAGTGCTCTCTCTAGTTACAGCTGGAAACAGCACTCTCTGTAGTTACAGCTGGAAACAGAACTCTCTGCAGTTACAGCTGGAAACAGCGCTCTCTGCGGTTACAACTGGAAACAGAACTCTCTGCGGTTACAACTGGAAACAGCACTCTGTGCGGTTACAGCTGGAAACAGCACTCTCTGCGGTTACAGCTGTAAACAGAACTCTCTGCGGTTACAGCTGGAAACAGCACTCTGTGCGGTTACAGCTGGAAACAGCACTCTCTGTAGTTACAGCTGGAAACAGCACTCTGTGCGGTTACAGCTGGAAACAGCACTCTCTGCGGTTACCGCTGGAAACAGCGCTCTCTGCGGTTACAGCTGGAAACAGCGCTCTCTGCGGTTACAGCTGGAAATAGCACTCTCTGCGTTTACAGCTGGAAACAGCACTCTCTGCGGTTACAGCTGGAAACAGCACTCTCTGTAGTTACAGCTGGAAACAGCACTCTGTGCAGTTACCGCTGGAAACAGAACTCTCTGCATTTACAGCTGGAAACAGTGTTCTCGCTAGTTACAGCTGGAAAAAGCACTCTCTGCGGTTACAGCTGGAAACAGCACTCTCTGCGGTTACCGCTGGAAACAGCGCTCTCTGCGGTTACAGCTGGAAACAGCACTCTCTGTAGTTACAGCTGGAAACAGCGCTCTCTGCGGTTACAGCTGGAAACAGCACTCTCTGAAGATACAGCTGGAAACAGCACTCTCTGTAGTTACAGCTGGAAACTGCACTCTGTGCAGTTACAGCTGGAAACAGCACTCTCTGTAGTTACAGCTGGAAACAGCACTCTGTGCAGTTACAGCTGCAAACAGCACTCTCTGTAGTTACAGCTGGAAACAGCACTCTGTGCAGTTACAGCTGGAAACAGCACTCTGTAGTTACAGCTGGAAACAGCACTCTCTGTAGTTACAGCTGGAAACTGCACTCTGTGCAGTTACAGCTGGAAACAGCACTCCCTGTAGTTACAGCTGGAAACAGCACTCTGTGCAGTTACCGCTGGAAACAGAACTCTCTGCAGTTACAGCTGGAAACAGCATTCTCTGCGGTTACCGCTGGAAACAACACTCTCTGTAGTTACAGCTGGAAACAGCACTATTTCTAGTTACAGCTGGAAACAGTGCTCTCTCTAGTTACAGCTGGAAACAGCACTCTCTGTAGTTACAGCTGGAAACAGCACTCTGTGCAGTTACCGCTGGAAACAGAACTCTCTGTAATTACAGCTGGAAACAGCATTCTTTCTAGTTACAGCTGGAAACAGTGCTCTCTCTAGTTACAGCTGGAAACAGCACTCTCTGTAGTTACAGCTGGAAACAGCACTCTTTCTAGTTACAGCTGGAAACAGTGCTCTCTCTAGTTACAGCTGGAAACAGCACTCTCTGTAGTTACAGCTGGAAACAGAACTCTCTGCAGTTACAGCTGGAAACAGCGCTCTCTGCGGTTACAACTGGAAACAGAACTCTCTGCGGTTACAACTGGAAACAGCACTCTGTGCGGTTACAGCTGGAAACAGCACTCTCTGCGGTTACAGCTGTAAACAGAACTCTCTGCGTTTACAGCTGGAAACAGCACTCTGTGCGGTTACAGCTGGAAACAGCACTCTCTGTAGTTACAGCTGGAAACAGCACTCTGTGCGGTTACAGCTGGAAACAGCACTCTCTGCGGTTACCGCTGGAAACAGCGCTCTCTGCGGTTACAGCTGGAAACAGCACTCTCTGTAGTTACAGCTGGAAACAGCGCTCTCTGCGGTTACAGCTGGAAATAGCACTCTCTGTGGTTACAGCTGGAAACAGCACTCTCTGCGGTTACAGCTGGAAACAGCACTCTCTGTAGTTACAGCTGGAAACAGCACTCTTTCTAGTTACAGCTGGAAACAGTGCTCTCTCTAGTTACAGCTGGAAACAGCACTCTCTGTAGTTACAGCTGGAAACAGCACTCTGTGCAGTTACCGCTGGAAACAGAACTCTCTGCAGTTACAGCTGGAAACAGCATTCTCTGCGGTTACCGCTGGAAACAACACTCTCTCTAGTTACAGCTGGAAACAGCACTCTCTGTAGTTACAGCTGGAAACAGCACTCTGTGCAGTTACCGCTGGAAACAGAACTCTCTGTAATTACAGCTGGAAACAGCACTCTTTCTAGTTACAGCTGGAAACAGTGCTCTCTCTAGTTACAGCTGGAAACAGCACTCTCTGTAGTTACAGCTGGAAACAGCACTCTGTGCAGTTACAGCTGGAAACAGCACTCTCTGTAGTTACAGCTGGAAACAGCACTCTGTGCAGTTACCGCTGGAAACAGAACTCTCTGCAGTTACAGCTGGAAACAGCATTCTCTGCGGTTACCGCTGGAAACAACACTCTCTGTAGTTACAGCTGGAAACAGCACTCTTTCTAGTTACAGCTGGAAACAGCACTCTTTCTAGTTACAGCTGGAAACAGTGCTCTCTCTGCGGTTACAGCTGGAAACAGCACTCTCTGTAGTTACAGCTGGAAACAGCACTCTGTGCAGTTACCGCTGGAAACAGAACTCTCTGTAATTACAGCTGGAAACAGCACTCTTTCTAGTTACAGCTGGAAACAGTGCTCTCTCTAGTTACAGCTGGAAACAGCACTCTCTGTAGTTACAGCTGGAAACAGCACTCTTTCTAGTTACAGCTGGAAACAGTGCTCTCTCTAGTTACAGCTGGAAACAGCACTCTCTGTAGTTACAGCTGGAAACAGAACTCTCTGCAGTTACAGCTGGAAACAGCGCTCTCTGCGGTTACAACTGGAAACAGAACTCTCTGCGGTTACAACTGGAAACAGCACTCTGTGCGGTTACAGCTGGAAACAGCACTCTCTGCGGTTACAGCTGTAAACAGAACTCTCTGCGGTTACAGCTGGAAACAGCACTCTGTGCGGTTACAGCTGGAAACAGCACTCTCTGTAGTTACAGCTGGAAACAGCACTCTGTGCGGTTACAGCTGGAAACAGCACTCTCTGCGGTTACCGCTGGAAACAGCGCTCTCTGCGGTTACAGCTGGAAACAGCACTCTCTGTAGTTACAGCTGGAAACAGCGCTCTCTGCGGTTACAGCTGGAAATAGCACTCTCTGCGTTTACAGCTGGAAACAGCACTCTCTGCGGTTACAGCTGGAAACAGCACTCTCTGTAGTTACAGCTGGAAACAGCACTCTGTGCAGTTACCGCTGGAAACAGAACTCTCTGCATTTACAGCTGGAAACAGCGTTCTCGCTAGTTACAGCTGGAAACAGCACTCTCTGCGGTTACAGCTGGAAACAGCACTCTCTGCGGTTACCGCTGGAAACAGCGCTCTCTGCGGTTACAGCTGGAAACAGCACTCTCTGTAGTTACAGCTGGAAACAGCGCTCTCTGCGGTTACAGGTGGAAACAGCACTCTCTGAAGATACAGCTGGAAACAGCACTCTCTGTAGTTACAGCTGGAAACTGCACTCTGTGCAGTTACAGCTGGAAACAGCACTCTCTGTAGTTACAGCTGGAAACAGCACTCTGTGCAGTTACAGCTGCAAACAGCACTCTCTGTAGTTACAGCTGGAAACAGCACTCTCTGCGGTTACAGCTGTAAACAGAACTCTCTGCGTTTACAGCTGGAAACAGCACTCTGTGCGGTTACAGCTGGAAACAGCACTCTCTGTAGTTACAGCTGGAAACAGCACTCTGTGCGGTTACAGCTGGAAACAGCACTCTCTGCGGTTACCGCTGGAAACAGCGCTCTCTGCGGTTACAGCTGGAAACAGCACTCTCTGTAGTTACAGCTGGAAACAGCGCTCTCTGCGGTTACAGCTGGAAATAGCACTCTCTGTGGTTACAGCTGGAAACAGCACTCTCTGCGGTTACAGCTGGAAACAGCACTCTCTGTAGTTACAGCTGGAAACAGCACTCTTTCTAGTTACAGCTGGAAACAGTGCTCTCTCTAGTTACAGCTGGAAACAGCACTCTCTGTAGTTACAGCTGGAAACAGCACTCTGTGCAGTTACCGCTGGAAACAGAACTCTCTGCAGTTACAGCTGGAAACAGCATTCTCTGCGGTTACCGCTGGAAACAACACTCTCTGCGGTTACAGCTGGAAACAGCTCTCTCTGTAGTTACAGCTGGAAACAGCACTCTTTCTAGTTACAGCTGGAAACAGTGCTCTCTCTAGTTACAGCTGGAAACAGCACTCTCTGTAGTTACAGCTGGAAACAGCACTCTGTGCAGTTACCGCTGGAAACAGAACTCTCTGCAGTTACAGCTGGAAACAGTATTCTCTGCGGTTACCGCTGGAAACAACACTCACTGTAGTTACAGCTGGAAACAGCACTCTGTGCAGTTACCGCTGGAAACAGAACTCTCTGTAATTACAGCTGGAAACAGCACTCTTTCTAGTTACAGCTGGAAACAGTGCTCTCTCTAGTTACAGCTGGAAACAGCACTCTCTGTAGTTACAGCTGGAAACAGCACTCTGTGCATATACAGCTGGAAACAGCACTCTCTGTAGTTACAGCTGGAAACAGCACTCTGTGCAGTTACCGCTGGAAACAGAACTCTCTGCAGTTACAGCTGGAAACAGCATTCTCTGCGGTTACCGCTGGAAACAACACTCTCTGTAGTTACAGCTGGAAACAGCACTCTTTCTAGTTACAGCTGGAAACAGCACTCTTTCTAGTTACAGCTGGAAACAGTGCTCCCTCTAGTTACAGCTGGAAACAGCACTCTCTGTAGTTACAGCTGGAAACAGCACTCTGTGCAGTTACCGCTGGAAACAGAACTCTCTGTAATTACAGCTGGAAACAGCACTCTTTCTAGTTACAGCTGGAAACAGTGCTCTCTCTAGTTACAGCTGGAAACAGCACTCTCTGTAGTTACAGCTGGAAACAGTGCTCTCTCTAGTTACAGCTGGAAACAGTGCTCTCTCTAGTTACAGCTGGAAACAGCACTCTCTGTAGTTACAGCTGGAAACAGAACTCTCTGCAGTTACAGCTGGAAACAGCGCTCTCTGCGGTTACAACTGGAAACAGAACTCTCTGCGGTTACAACTGGAAACAGCACTGTGCGGTTACAGCTGGAAACAGCACTCTCTGCGGTTACAGCTGTAAACAGAACTCTCTGCGGTTACAGCTGGAAACAGCACTCTGTGCGGTTACAGCTGGAAACAGCACTCTCTGTAGTTACAGCTGGAAACAGCACTCTGTGCGGTTACAACTGGAAACAGCACTCTCTGCGGTTACCGCTGGAAACAGCGCTCTCTGCGGTTACAGCTGGAAACAGCGCTCTCTGCGGTTACAGCTGGAAATAGCACTCTCTGCGTTTACAGCTGGAAACAGCACTCTCTGCGGTTACAGCTGGAAACAGCACTCTCTGTAGTTACAGCTGGAAACAGCACTCTGTGCAGTTACCGCTGGAAACAGAACTCTCTGCATTTACAGCTGGAAACAGCGTTCTCGCTAGTTACAGCTGGAAACAGCACTCTCTGCGGTTACAGCTGGAAACAGCACTCTCTGCGGTTACCGCTGGAAACAGCGCTCTCTGCGGTTACAGCTGGAAACAGCACTCTCTGTAGTTACAGCTGGAAACAGCGCTCTCTGCGGTTACAGCTGGAAACAGCACTCTCTGTAGTTACAGCTGGAAACAGCGCTCTCTGCAGTTACAGCTGGAAACAGCACTCTCTGAAGATACAGCTGGAAACAGCACTCTCTGTAGTTACAGCTGGAAACTGCACTCTGTGCAGTTACAGCTGGAAACAGCACTCTCTGTAGTTACAGCTGGAAACAGCACTCTGTGCAGTTACAGCTGCAAACAGCACTCTCTGTAGTTACAGCTGGAAACAGCACTCTGTGCAGTTACAGCTGGAAACAGCACTCTGTAGTTACAGCTGGAAACAGCACTCTCTGTAGTTACAGCTGGAAACTGCACTCTGTGCAGTTACAGCTGGAAACAGCACTCCCTGTAGTTACAGCTGGAAACAGCACTCTGTGCAGTTACCGCTGGAAACAGAACTCTCTGCAGTTACAGCTGGAAACAGCATTCTCTGCGGTTACCGCTGGAAACAACACTCTCTGTAGTTACAGCTGGAAACAGCACTATTTCTAGTTACAGCTGGAAACAGTGCTCTCTCTAGTTACAGCTGGAAACAGCACTCTCTGTAGTTACAGCTGGAAACAGCACTCTGTGCAGTTACCGCTGGAAACAGAACTCTCTGTAATTACAGCTGGAAACAGCACTCTTTCTAGTTACAGCTGGAAACAGTGCTCTCTCTAGTTACAGCTGGAAACAGCACTCTCTGTAGTTACAGCTGGAAACAGCACTCTTTCTAGTTACAGCTGGAAACAGTGCTCTCTCTAGTTAAAGCTGGAAACAGCACTCTCTGTAGTTACAGCTGGAAACAGAACTCTCTGCAGTTACAGCTGGGAACAGCGCTCTCTGCGGTTACAACTGGAAACAGAACTCTCTGCGGTTACAACTGGAAACAGCACTCTGTGCGGTTACAGCTGGAAACAGCACTCTCTGCGGTTACAGCTGTAAACAGAACTCTCTGCGTTTACAGCTGGAAACAGCACTCTGTGCGGTTACAGCTGGAAACAGCACTCTCTGTAGTTACAGCTGGAAACAGCACTCTGTGCGGTTACAGCTGGAAACAGCACTCTCTGCGGTTACCGCTGGAAACAGCGCTCTCTGCGGTTACAGCTGGAAACAGCACTCTCTGTAGTTACAGCTGGAAACAGCGCTCTCTGCGGTTACAGCTGGAAATAGCACTCTCTGTGGTTACAGCTGGAAACAGCACTCTCTGCGGTTACAGCTGGAAACAGCACTCTCTGTAGTTACAGCTGGAAACAGCACTCTTTCTAATTACAGCTGGAAACAGTGCTCTCTCTAGTTACAGCTGGAAACAGCACTCTCTGTAGTTACAGCTGGAAACAGCACTCTGTGCAGTTACCGCTGGAAACAGAACTCTCTGCAGTTACAGCTGGAAACAGCATTCTCTGCGGTTACCGCTGGAAACAACACTCTCTGTAGTTACAGCTGGAAACAGCACTCTTTCTAGTTACAGCTGGAAACAGTGCTCTCTCTAGTTACAGCTGGAAACAGCACTCTCTGTAGTTACAGCTGGAAACAGCACTCTGTGCAGTTACCGCTGGAAACAGAACTCTCTGTAATTACAGCTGGAAACAGCACTCTTTCTAGTTACAGCTGGAAACAGTGCTCTCTCTAGTTACAGCTGGAAACAGCACTCTCTGTAGTTACAGCTGGAAACAGCACTCTGTGCAGTTACAGCTGGAAACAGCACTCTCTGTAGTTACAGCTGGAAACAGCACTCTGTGCAGTTACCGCTGGAAACAGAACTCTCTGCAGTTACAGCTGGAAACAGCATTCTCTGCGGTTACCGCTGGAAACAACACTCTCTGTAGTTACAGCTGGAAACAGCACTCTTTCTAGTTACAGCTGGAAACAGCACTCTTTCTAGTTACAGCTGGAAACAGTGCTCTCTCTAGTTACAGCTGGAAACAGCACTCTCTGTAGTTACAGCTGGAAACAGCACTCTGTGCAGTTACCGCTGGAAACAGAACTCTCTGTAATTACAGCTGGAAACAGCACTCTTTCTAGTTACAGCTGGAAACAGTGCTCTCTCTAGTTACAGCTGGAAACAGCACTCTCTGTAGTTACAGCTGGAAACAGCACTCTTTCTAGTTACAGCTGGAAACAGTGCTCTCTCTAGTTACAGCTGGAAACAGCACTCTCTGTAGTTACAGCTGGAAACAGAACTCTCTGCAGTTACAGCTGGAAACAGCGCTCTCTGCGGTTACAACTGGAAACAGAACTCTCTGCGGTTACAACTGGAAACAGCACTCTGTGCGGTTACAGCTGGAAACAGCACTCTCTGCGGTTACAGCTGTAAACAGAACTCTCTGCGGTTACAGCTGGAAACAGCACTCTGTGCGGTTACAGCTGGAAACAGCACTCTCTGTAGTTACAGCTGGAAACAGCACTCTGTGCGGTTACAGCTGGAAACAGCACTCTCTGCGGTTACCGCTGGAAACAGCGCTCTCTGCGGTTACAGCTGGAAACAGCACTCTCTGTAGTTACAGCTGGAAACAGCGCTCTCTGCGGTTACAGCTGGAAATAGCACTCTCTGCGTTTACAGCTGGAAACAGCACTCTCTGCGGTTACAGCTGGAAACAGCACTCTCTGTAGTTACAGCTGGAAACAGCACTCTGTGCAGTTACCGCTGGAAACAGAACTCTCTGCATTTACAGCTGGAAACAGCGTTCTCGCTAGTTACAGCTGGAAACAGCACTCTCTGCGGTTACAGCTGGAAACAGCACTCTCTGCGGTTACCGCTGGAAACAGCGCTCTCTGCGGTTACAGCTGGAAACAGCACTCTCTGAAGATACAGCTGGAAACAGCACTCTCTGTAGTTTCAGCTGGAAACTGCACTCTGTGCAGTTACAGCTGGAAACAGCACTCTCTGTAGTTACAGCTGGAAACAGCACTCTCTGTAGTTACAGCTGGAAACAGCGCTCTCTGCGGTTACAGCTGGAAACAGCACTCTCTGAAGATACAGCTGGAAACAGCACTCTCTGTAGTTACAGCTGGAAACTGCACTCTGTGCAGTTACAGCTGGAAACAGCACTCTCTGTAGTTACAGCTGGAAACAGCACTCTGTGCAGTTACAGCTGGAAACAGCACTCTCTGTAGTTACAGCTGGAAACAGCACTCTGTGCAGTTACAGCTGGAAACAGCACTCTGTAGTTACAGCTGGAAACAGCACTCTCTGTAGTTACAGCTGGAAACTGCACTCTGTGCAGTTACAGCTGGAAACAGCACTCCCTGTAGTTACAGCTGGAAACAGCACTCTGTGCAGTTACCGCTGGAAACAGAACTCTCTGCAGTTACAGCTGGAAACAGCATTCTCTGCGGTTACCGCTGGAAACAACACTCTCTGTAGTTACAGCTGGAAACAGCACTATTTCTAGTTACAGCTGGAAACAGTGCTCTCTCTGGTTACAGCTGGAAACAGCACTCTCTGTAGTTACAGCTGGAAACAGCACTCTGTGCAGTTACTGTTGGAAACAGAACTCTCTGTAATTACAGCTGGAAACAGCACTCTTTCTAGTTACAGCTGGAAACAGTGCTCTCTCTAGTTACAGCTGGAAACAGCACTCTCTGTAGTTACAGCTGGAAACAGCACTCTTTCTAGTTACAGCTGGAAACAGTGCTCTCTCTAGTTACAGCTGGAAACAGCACTCTCTGTAGTTACAGCTGGAAACAGAACTCTCTGCGGTTACAACTGGAAACAGCACTCTGTGCGGTTACAGCTGGAAACAGCACTCTCTGCGGTTACAGCTGTAAACAGAACTCTCTGCGTTTACAGCTGGAAACAGCACTCTGTGCGGTTACAGCTGGAAACAGCACTCTCTGTAGTTACAGCTGGAAACAGCACTCTGTGCGGTTACAGCTGGAAACAGCACTCTCTGCGGTTACCGCTGGAAACAGCACTCTCTGCGGTTACAGCTGGAAACAGCACTCTCTGTAGTTACAGCTGGAAACAGCACTATTTCTAGTTACAGCTGGAAACAGTGCTCTCTCTAGTTACAGCTGGAAACAGCACTCTCTGTAGTTACAGCTGGAAACAGCACTCTGTGCAGTTACCGCTGGAAACAGAACTCTCTGCAGTTACAGCTGGAAACAGCATTCTCTGCGGTTACCGCTGGAAACAACACTCTCTGCGGTTACAGCTGGAAACAGCTCTCTCTGTAGTTACAGCTGGAAATAGCACTCTTTCTAGTTACAGCTGGAAACAGTGCTCTCTCTAGTTACAGCTGGAAACAGCACTCTCTGTAGTTACAGCTGGAAACAGCACTCTGTGCAGTTACCGCTGGAAACAGAACTCTCTGCAGTTACAGCTGGAAACAGCATTCTCTGCGGTTACCGCTGGAAACAACACTCTCTGTAGTTACAGCTGGAAACAGCACTCTGTGCAGTTACAGCTGGAAACAGCACTCTCTGTAGTTACAGCTGGAAACAACACTCTCTGTAGTTACAGCTGGAAACAGCACTCTTTCTAGTTACAGCTGGAAACAGAACTCTCTGCAGTTACAGCTGGAAACAGCGCTCTCTGCGGTTACAACTGGAAACAGAACTCTCTGCGGTTACAACTGGAAACAGCACTCTGTGCAGTTACAGCTGGAAACAGCACTCTCTGCAGTTACAGCTGTAAACAGAACTCTCTGCGTTTACAGCTGGAAACAGCACTCTGTGCGGTTACAGCTGGAAACAGCACTCTCTGTAGTTACAGCTGGAAACAGCACTCTGTGCGGTTACAGCTGGAAACAGCACTCTCTGCGGTTACCGCTGGAAACAGCGCTCTCTGCGGTTACAGCTGGAAACAGCACTCTCTGTAGTTACAGCTGGAAACAGCGCTCTCTGCGGTTACAGCTGGAAATAGCACTCTCTGCGGTTACAGCTGGAAACAGCACTCTCTGCGGTTACAGCTGGAAACAGCACTCTCTGTAGTTACAGCTGGAAACAGCACTCTTTCTAGTTACAGCTGGAAACAGTGCTCTCTCTAGTTACAGCTGGAAACAGCACTCTCTGTAGTTACAGCTGGAAACAGCACTCTGTGCAGTTACCGCTGGAAACAGAACTCTCTGCAGTTACAGCTGGAAACAGCATTCTCTGCGGTTACCGCTGGAAACAACACTCTCTGCGGTTACAGCTGGAAACAGCACTCTCTGTAGTTACAGCTGGAAACAGCACTCTTTCTAGTTACAGCTGGAAACAGTGCTCTCTCTAGTTACAGCTGGAAACAGCACTCTCTGTAGTTACAGCTGGAAACAGCACTCTGTGCAGTTACCGCTGGAAACAGAACTCTCTGCAGTTACAGCTGGAAACAGCATTCTCTGCGGTTACCGCTGGAAACAACACTCTCTGTAGTTACAGCTGGAAACAGCACTCTTTCTAGTTACAGCTGGAAACAGTGCTCTCTCTAGTTACAGCTGGAAACAGCACTCTCTGTAGTTACAGCTGGAAACAGCACTCTGTGCAGTTACCGCTGGAAACAGAACTCTCTGTAATTACAGCTGGAAACAGCACTCTTTCTAGTTACAGCTGGAAACAGTGCTCTCTCTAGTTACAGCTGGAAACAGCACTCTCTGTAGTTACAGCTGGAAACAGCACTCTTTCTAGTTACAGCTGGAAACAGTGCTCTCTCTAGTTACAGCTGGAAACAGCACTCTCTGTAGTTACAGCTGGAAACAGAACTCTCTGCAGTTACAGCTGGAAACAGCGCTCTCTGCGGTTACAACTGGAAACAGAACTCTCTGCGGTTACAACTGGAAACAGCACTCTGTGCGGTTACAGCTGGAAACAGCACTCTCTGCGGTTACAGCTGTAAACAGAACTCTCTGCGGTTACAGCTGGAAACAGCACTCTGTGCGGTTACAGCTGGAAACAGCACTCTCTGCAGTTACAGCTGGAAACAGCACTCTGTGCGGTTACAGCTGGAAACAGCACTCTCTGCGGTTACCGCTGGAAACAGCGCTCTCTGCGGTTACAGCTGGAAACAGCACTCTCTGTAGTTACAGCTGGAAACAGCGCTCTCTGCGGTTACAGCTGGAAATAGCACTCTCTGCGGTTACAGCTGGAAACAGCACTCTCTGCGGTTACAGCTGGAAACAGCACTGTGCGGTTACAGCTGGAAACAGCACTCTGTGCAGTTACCGCTGGAAACAGAACTCTCTGCATTTACAGCTGGAAACAGCGTTCTCGCTAGTTACAGCTGGAAACAGCACTCTCTGCAGTTACAGCTGGAAACAGCACTCTCTGCGGTTACCGCTGGAAACAGCGCTCTCTGCGGTTACAGCTGGAAACAGCATTCTCTGTAGTTACAGCTGGAAACAGCGCTCTCTGCGGTTACAGCTGGAAACAGCACTCTCTGAAGATACAGCTGGAAACAGCACTCTCTGTAGTTACAGCTGGAAACTGCACTCTGTGCAGTTACAGCTGGAAACAGCACTCTCTGTAGTTACAGCTGGAAACAGCACTCTGTGCAGTTACAGCTGGAAACAGCACTCTCTGTAGTTACAGCTGGAAACAGCACTCTGTGCAGTTACAGCTGGAAACAGCACTCTCTGTAGTTACAGCTGGAAACAGCACTCTGTGCAGTTACCGCTGGAAACAGAACTCTCTGCAGTTACAGCTGGAAACAGCATTCTCTGCGGTTACCGCTGGAAACAACACTCTCTGTAGTTACAGCTGGAAACAGCACTCTTTCTAGTTACAGCTGGAAACAGTGCTCTCTCTAGTTACAGCTGGAAACAGCACTCTCTGTAGTTACAGCTGGAAACAGCACTCTGTGCAGTTACCGCTGGAAACAGAACTCTCTGTAATTACAGCTGGAAACAGCACTCTTTCTAGTTACAGCTGGAAACAGTGCTCTCTCTAGTTACAGCTGGAAACAGCACTCTCTGTAGTTACAGCTGGAAACAGCACTCTTTCTAGTTACAGCTGGAAACAGTGCTCTCTCTAGTTACAGCTGGAAACAGCACTCTCTGTAGTTACAGCTGGAAACAGCACTCTGTGCAGTTACAGCTGCACACAGCACTCTCTGTAGTTACAGCTGGAAACAGCACTCTGTGCAGTTACAGCTGGAAACAGCACTCTCTGTAGTTACAGCTGGAAACTGCACTCTGTGCAGTTACAGCTGGAAACTGCACTCTGTGCAGTTACAGCTGGAAACAGCACTCCCTGTAGTTACAGCTGGAAACAGCACTCTGTGCAGTTACCGCTGGAGACAGAACTCTCTGCAGTTACAGCTGGAAACAGCATTCTCTGCGGTTACCGCTGGAAACAACACTCTCTGTAGTTACAGCTGGAAACAGCACTCTTTCTAGTTACAGCTGGAAACAGTGCTCTCTCTAGTTACAGCTGGAAACAGCACTCTCTGTAGTTACAGCTGGAAACAGCAGTCTGTGCAGTTACCGCTGGAAACAGAACTCTCTGTAATTACAGCTGGAAACAGCACTCTTTCTAGTTACAGCTGGAAACAGTGCTCTCTCTAGTTACAGCTGGAAACAGCACTCTCTGTAGTTACAGCTGGAAACAGCACTCTGTGCAGTTACAGCTGGAAACAGCACTCTCTGTAGTTACAGCTGGAAACTGCACTCTGTGCAGTTACAGCTGGAAACAGCACTCCCTGTAGTTACAGCTGGAAACAGCACTCTGTGCAGTTACCGCTGGAAACAGAAC